>NC_040078.1:50173630-50474399 GCF_003369695.1 Bos indicus x Bos taurus | reverse complement strand
CAGTTGGTGATGAATAGGGAAGCCTGGCGTGCTGCAGTTCATGGGGTCTCAGGGAGTAGGACACAACTGAGCAAAAGATCTGAATTGAACTGAACATACTGGACAGAATTTTAGAAAATGGAATTGCTCTAAAAAGGAAAAAGGTTGACTTGACTCTTCTTTCGTATTTCATGTCAAAATGATCAGGCTCAATTCCTTAAGAGCCTTGAAGAATATAGTATTTCACCTGCTGATAACTAAATTCTTTAAGAACTGCTCAGTTCAGTCGCTCAGTTGTGTCTGACTCTTTGCGACCCCATGAATCACAGCACGCCAGGCCTCCCTGTCCATCACCAATTCCCAGAGTTCACTCAAACTCATGTCCATCGAGTCGGTGATGCCATCCAGCCATCTCATCCTCCTGTCGTCCCCTTCTCCTCCTGCCCTCAATCCCTCCCAGCATCAGAACCTTTTCCAATGAGTCAACTTTTCGCATGAGGTGGCCAAAGTATTGGAGTTTCAGCTTTAGCATCAGTCCTTCCAATGAACACCCAGGACTGATCTCCTTTAGGATGGACTGGTTGGATCTCCTTGCAGTCCAAGGGACTCTCAAGAGTCTTCTCCAACACCACAGTTCAGAAGCATCAGTTCTTCAGCACTCAGCTTTCTTCACAGTCCAACTCTCACATCCATACATGACCACTGGAAAAACCATAGCCTTAACTAGACGGACCTTTGTTGGCAAAGTAATGTCTCTGCTTTTTAATATGCTGTCTAGGTTGGTCATAACTTTGCTTCCAAGTAGTAAGTGTCTTTTAATTTCCTGGCTGCAATCACCATCTGTAGTGATTTTGGAGCCCAAAAAAATAGTCTGACAGTTTCCACTGTTTCCCCATCTATTTGCCATGAAGTGATGGGACCAGATGCCACGATCTTCGTTTTCTGAATGTTGAGCTTTAAGCCAACTTTTCCCCTCTCCTCTTTCACTTTCTGCTATAAGGGTGGTATCATCTGCATATCTGAGGTTATTGATATTTCTCCCGGCAATCTTGATTCCAGCTTGTGCTTCTTCCAGCCCAGCGTTTTCTCATGATGTACTCTGCATAGAAGTTAAATAAGCAGGGTGACAATATACAGCCTTGACGTACTCCTTTTCCTATTTGGAACCAGTCTGTTGTTTCATTCCAGTTCTAACTGTTGCTTCTTGACCGATAACTAAAATGACACTCGTGTTTTCTTTTTTATAAAATATACATATTTATTTGTCTGTGCCAGGTCTTAGTTACAGCTTGCAAACTCTTAGTTGTGTCATGTGGGATCTAGTTCCTTGACCAGGGATTGAACCTGGGCCCCCTCATTGGGAGTGTTGAAGCACTAGCTACTGGACCAGCAGGAGAGTCCTGACAATTTGATTTTTTCAGTGAGAATATTTTGGTTTTATTTAGCGTGAAGTTAAATTATTTTATTTATTCCTGGGCTCATTCAGAAATATGTATATATAGAACACAGTAATGTCTCTTGCAGTATAAAATTCACCTGCCTCATTTTTAAGTTTTTATTTTTTAATAATTATAGATTTACAAGAAATTGCAAAAAGAAAAAAAAAGGGAGTTCCTGTATACTTTTCATATATTCCAGTGGTGATATTAGCATAATAGTAGAATATTTAGTACAGAAAATTGACATTGGTACAATCCAGAGTTTATTCAGATTTCACCAGTTTTACAAACACTCATTTGTATGTGTGTATATAGCTCTGTGAATTTTATATTGTGTTAGATTTGTGTTAACTGTCACTATCAAGACTGAATTGTTTCACCACAAACCTGCCAGTTTTAACTATCTCTTTCCTCCATACCGTGTGTGACCCTTTATGATTTTTCCCCCCAACCATAATTCCTTTTAAGTCTACCCAAATTATTGCATGTATCAATAGTTTATTCTGTTTACTGCTGCTCAGTATTCCATAGTATGGATGTACCAACGTTAACTGTTCACTCTTTAAAAGAAAATTTGGGTTATTTCCAGTTTGGAACTATTACAAATGAAGTTGCTGTGTCTGTGTATACAGGTTTTTATTTGAGCATATGGTTTCATGTATCGGGGTGTGTCCAGGAGTATAAATGCTGGGTTGCATGGTAAGTGCATGTGTAGTTTTAAAAGAAATGGCCCAAATATTTTTGGAGTGACTCTACCATTTTATATCCCACTTAGCAGTTTAAGAGTGTGAGTTAATGTGTTTTGCATCCTTGCCCAGTATTTGGTGTTGTAACTATTTTTAAAATTTTAGCCTTTCTGGTATGGTGATACCTCATTATGTTTTTAACTGGAATTATCCTAATGGCTATTGATTTTAAAATTATTTTCATGTGCTTATTTGCCATCCATATATTTTCACTGAAATGTCCATTCATGTCATTTGCCCATTTTCTAATTGAACTGTTTTATTTTTTTAACTGTTGGACTTTGAGAATTCTTTAATATTCTAGTCTTTTGGATATGTGATTTGCTCATATTTTTCCCCTTAAGTAGCTTATTTTTTCATCCCCTTAGTAGGTCATGGAGCAAAAGTTTTACTTTTGATGAGGTCCAATTTTTCCTTTTACGGGTCATATATTAGGTGTCAGGTATGGAACCTCTTTGTCTAGCCCTAAGTCTTAAAGATTTTTCTCATATTTTTTTCCAAAAAAGCTTTCTAGTTTTAACATTTAAGTTCATGTTTTCACCTATGTTTGACCCAGTTGCTCCAGCACCTTTTGTTTAAAAGGCCGTCTTTCCCCTATTGAATTACTTTTGTACCTTCGTTAAAAATCAGTTTGACTTGTTTTGGTGTATTCTAGAATGTCTGTTCTGTTGATCCACGTGCCTATCCCTCCACCAGTACCACACTGTGTTGATTTAAGTATCAAAATAGGTAGACTTAATTCTTTTTCAGAACTGTCCTTTTCTTTTGCCTTTCCGTTCCGTATAAATTTAGAATATGCTTGTCCTTGTCTACAAAAAAACCTTGCTAGATTTTTATGAGAATTGTGTTAAATTTATAGATCAGTTTTGTAAGAATTGACTTTTTTATGTTGAGCCTTCTCACCTTTGAATATGGTTATGTTTCTCCATTTATTTAGGTCTTTCTTTTACCAGGCATTTGGTAACTTTTATCATACTGATCCTGTACATGTTTTGTTTCTTTAGAGTAATGATTATAAATGGTATTGTGTTTTCAATTTCTCTTCTGCTTTTTAATACCAAGCAAGAATTCAGCAAAATAGAACTCTACAATGTGTCTTTTGAAGCTCTGGCCCTTTCAGCTTTCTCCTACCACTAATATTACTTAGTGCTTTAAAAAATTGAAATAAAAACAGAATAGTTTTATTAGTCCATCTTTCCATTTTATCCCAATGTAGAAATAATCCCTTTTATGTCTAATCATTATTACCACTTGGAAACTAAGATTGGGGAGTTGTTGCTTGCTTTATTTATAAGGGAATTCATTTCACTGTTGGATAAAAGATTCTCACTGTTCACTTTGCTGTTGATTCATGGACATTGAAGACCTCTAACTTTTTCCCCTGCCCTGCATTTTCTCACCTTTTCTTCTCAATGCAGGGATCTAGCATCCATAATATAGGCTCATTCTTGGATGCCATCATCTTAGGTCTGGATTCTTTATTCTGTCATTCTCCCAGATACACATTAAGTGTATGTATACCCCGTGTCCAATGACACAAACCCAGACACCTGAAAGTGATGGTAGTGCGGAACCAGAAAGGTGCCTAAGGAATTCTACTAGTCTCCGGGGGAAAAGTGGCTTGTCTAAATGGTATGAAGGAAATCACCAATAATATATCAACCTTCACTAAGCACTAGATTCTTTTATTTGCTCTTTTAACTGAGTTTTAAGATTTAACTTAAAATACTTCTGCAAAGGAGGAAACTGGAGTTGTTTTCTTTTTTAAATATTTATTTGACTATGTTGGGTCTTAGTTGCAGCATATGAGATCTTTGATCTTGGTTATGGCATGCAAATGCTTAGTTACAGCATGTGGGATCTCAGTTCCCTGACCAAGTATTGAACCCTGGCCCCTGCACTTGGAGCAGAGTCTTAACCACTGAAGTCCTGAAACTGGAGTTTTGATTTCCCAAGTTCACCCAGTTAGCAAGTGATCCAAGGATAATATAGACACCAGAATCCCAAATTGTGTTAATTAAGATTCTGGAACTAAATTCTAATCCTAAACAATCAATTTTTGTAATAGGGTAGAAGAGTGGAACAAGCTCCCTGAGTACTTATTTAGTATTCCAGACTCTCAGAACTGAATCTTTGCCTGTTTTGAGTACCTTTGAGTACCTCTTAGTTACATGTTTGGGCAGCAGCAGAACAAGTACATATACAAACAGAACTCTACTAAAGGGTAGAATGATTCACAATAAAAAGTGCAGAGAAGTATAGGTTTTCAAATGGAAGAGAGCACACTTTTAAGATGAAATCAATGAAGGCTTTAAAGATTAGACAGTATTTATAATGACTGGTAGATAAATAAGACATTCTTTGATTGTAATTTTTATTATATATACTCAGCACAGTATTCAGTGCTCATATAATATGGCTGTGTCTGTTCATAAGTATAAAGCATTTGAGCAACACTAATTGTGCATTATTAAATTTCAACTGAAAAACCATTACATGCTGAATCAATATCTTTGAAAATTTCAGATAAAAGAATTTTCTTTGGGGAAGCATACAATTATAGGTATTCAATTTTTGTCAATTTTAGGACATAATACTTGAGAAGGATAAACATACATAAAATAAAATGACATTTCAGTTTATACTTTATTTCAATACTATTTCGACCACTTATCTTGACATTTACAGAAAACCAATCATTAAGGATCCAAATGCAAATCATAGTGAAACTCTAGGCCTTAGTTAAATATTTTAGTATTTTAGAAGTTTATATGAGTAAAAAGTAAAGATAAAATAAGCTGTCAAGTGACAGTTTACTCACTTTTAGCATAGTTTTAATGTCAAAATACTACACTAAAACCATATGATGCAGATAAACAATAAGCTTTTAGAAATATTAAAGAATTTAGTTCTTTGCATACAAATTTTACTCTATGGTTAATACAGGTAACATGCTTCTTAAATAATCTGTTTTCACTTTGTCTATAAAAATAAAATTGTCCTCAATATCCCTAAATTTTTTGTTTTCTAAATAAGGCCATTATTATATAATAGGAAGTTACTGAATCAAAGGTTTAAAAAAATCAGTGGCACAAATCAAATGTAAATGATGTAACAAATCCATTGTTAGGTAAAGAATCAGAGTACAGTAAGTACAGTGACCAGCCACACATAAGAGGTAGAGTTCTTAATCACAGTTTTATAGAAAAGATGCAGTAGTTTATATCTGTACTGTTTTATTAGCTATAGTACTTTACATTCGGTTCTCATTATTAGTTTATCAGAAGAGGAAAAAGCTCTTTATAACCAAAAATCTTACTGGCCCTTGTTTTGCATGTGTTACAGGGGCTACTCCTGTACACTTAAAAGCATTTTCTTAGCCAATTAAGGTAATCACCTAAACATGACGTTTATCTCACTTTAAAAAAGCCTCAAAGTTGGGAAATCTAAGTTTCTATTCTTCTCCTAAGAAGAATAGAGGGAAATATATATAAGATGGAGGGAAATATCTCTCATTTTGTACCACTTGATTATAAATTATAGATGAAACCATCATTGTCTCTGGATATTATTATTGCTTATTAAGAATTCAGCAGTACTAACCAACTATACTCAGGTTTATCAGTTCATTGTTTTTAACTCTTACATGACATAAACAATATTACAAGTTGGTATAACCTAAAAATTCTGTTTAATTCATTAAGTTAGTAGTACTTAAGACATGATGGTAAAGACTAGAGTTGTTCATATATTGAGTGTTGAAACTTCTGTAGGTTTTTGATTCTTATTTGAATGCCAATAAAGTGATCAGAAAGGTCATTTTATGAAAATTACAATAAAAACTAATAAATATTTATACTAGTAGGGCTTAACTGGAAATTAATCTCATGGTTTATATTAGGATTGAGTGATTATGATAAGCCAGTCAGATTCCAGATACTTATAGTTTAAGTAAATTTTATTTTGATAAGATATTCTCGTTTCCCTAAATTCTTTTATATTGACTTTATTTTTTTTTTAATGATTTTTGAGAACTCAAGATATTTACTTAACATTAGGTCCAAACTCTTTTAGCAATATTTCCATCACACTGATGGTATTAATGTATCATCCAAGTCAGTAAATACATTAAAACTAATGTAACACTATTGATAATATAAAAATAAAGTGATTTCCCCTCATTTAATTTAGAAATCCTATATCTTAGTTAACTATTAGAGAGAATGTATCCTTACAGAAATTGGGAACGATCTTTATTCACTTCAAAGAGAAAATCTGTCCTATTTTTGATAAGTATGCTTTTAGTATTTTTAAGAATTATTCAAAAAGTCAGCTTTTAGGAATGTAGGCTAGGTATATAAAACTAATACTTTTTGTTAATATTTTAATATATTTGGTTATGAAAAAATCCCACATACCTTTTTTTCACAGCTGTGTTTCTATATACATTTAGAAGATACATACGTAAAAAGAGAAAAGTTGAGTTTTTTCTAAAGATATCCATGATTAGATAATTCTCATGATTTATAACTTGATACACTGAAAAACTTCTACAATTAATTTGTAATTGCCACATTTACAAAGAAACTTCTGGGTAACAGTCTTCTAAAAACATTGTTCAGTGTTACATTTAGGCCTAAAGTTCATTTATTTAAATCACCTAATGACATTTGCAAAACTTTTGCAAACATAGGAAACTACTGTTATTAACATGGCTTCATTCATTTATACCTGCACAATATTTGCAATACACTTAAGTACAATCGGAACAATAAGATTACTTGCACAGATGAAAGTTAAGCCTTTCCTTTCATATTAAAATTATACTTATTTCACACTTAATGGTAATGCCTAAAAATGTTTTGGAAAAGACTGTTGTTAATGGTCTTGACTGTAACAGTTTATTGCATTTTTCTGCCCCTTTTTGTGAATGTTAAGTACTCTGGAATTTTAAGTTCTACTTTTCCTCTTATCTTCAAATAGACTCTTCAGCATATACACTTGAATGGCTGACACTACAACCATTACTACTAAATTAACCATAGACCAGAAATTGACTCTATCAAAGTTGCTTTCTTGTATGTTTCGGTCACGTGCTTCAAATGCTCTAAGCAGAGTTTGGATGTGACCACTTTTGCTTAGTCTGGACTTGATGCTGTTGATAGACTCCTGGAGATAAATAAAATAATTTTATTGTAAAAGAATGCTCAGTAATTTTAAGTTAATTTAAAACTGTGCTTCACTGTACTCTTACTAGTTTAATATCCAAAAACAATTTTAATTAAGGGGTAGGTACTACTTAAGATTTACCTAAAGATCTTTACTACATAAAGTTTATGTAATAGTTCTCATGATATGTTTAAGTTATTGTTTATAATTATTCTAAAAGAGAACAAAGCTACTGGGAATTGAAAATAATATGAAAATATATTTGAGTGCTACAGTGCCAGTAATTTTACATACATTATCTTGTTAGCCCTAACAACCATAAGAAATGTTTTTATTACAGAAATGTTCCAAGAGTACATTCATCAAACAAGCTTACCAAGATGCAGTCTGAGTTGCACATCTGAAAAAAATTTTTTTAGTAGGGTCCTGGTGAGAAGTGATTTAAAAACTATAAAAGGTTTACATGAATATACGGTAAAACTGAGATTAGAAATTATGTTAAAGTATTGATGGCATAAGTAAGAAAATAACAGAAACAGATTTTCCTGTATAGTCACCTTAAAATCCTCATTTAAAAGCAAAAAATATACACAAAATTTCAGAGTGCTCTGCTAAGCCTACAAAACTACAAAGTATAATATTTGTCATATATGTCTATTTGTAATGCAATGGTAATCTAGTAATGCAAATATTTTCCAGAAAAATATGAGATTGAGATCCCCAAATGAAAAGACCATGCATAGTTCTTTTCAGTATCAGATGATGACAGTCAAGTATAAAATTGTTTATTCAAGTTTGCTGCTGCCATAAAAAATTTTGATGGGGGAGTATAAGTGGAAAAACTCCTGAAAGACACTTTGTTTTTCTTTAACAAAGACTAAGTATTTTAAGCCATATTTAAATCTGAACTTTCTGTTCATTTTGTTTAATTGTGAATGAAGTCAATTTCCTGAGAATTCAGTGAAGTATTAATACTAATAAAATTTACAACTACTTGTATTTTGTACTTGTTGGCAATATAAATTTAAAATGGAAGAATATATTAATATGATTGAAATTTTAAAAATGAGTGGGAAAAAGAGACTATTTGTATCCATAGTAGTGAGACTATGGATGCATCATTTTCATTTTAAGCCAGTTCCTTATCTACAAAATGGAATAAAAGGGGAAAGGGAGTTTGGAGCTGGACTAATGATAACTAAGTCTTCTTCTGAATCTCAAGTTCAACTAAATTTAGTACACATATGAGATGATGAGATCAAAATTGTCATGGTAAATATTCATGGTAATCAAGCTTAATCATTTCAGTTTGTAGTCACAGTTAACAACAATGTTAAAGGTAAGAAAACTAACACTTACTGTTTGCTAGATGCTGTTTTAAGCATTTATAGATATGCCATATCACCTTTCATCTTCACAACTCTAGAGGTGGTATCCCCAAGGGTGATAGGACACCAAGGCTTAGAAGGCTCAGAAGGAATTACACATATGATATGATCATTTAATTTTCCGACTTAGCTAACTGATCTTACAATATGTCTCTTCTTTTATAATTTGATAGTTTTCTTAAGAAACCTCAACATGATCAAAATATCACACTATTAAAAAAAACAGTTCAGGTTATGAGTATTAGAGTTATACATTACGGTTTCAAATTTGGAATAATCACATTATTTCTCCTACAGAAAGTTCTGTAACAGGTATATATGCTGTTTATAAATATCGCTGAATAAATTCTATCATTTGATTACCTCTAGTTGTGGCTGAAGGGTAATGACCTTTCTCCCCAACACTTGCAATACAATCATTAGTAAACAGGTTCATATACATGCACATTTCTTTATGCAGGTTTATGATAAATAAAGCATAAAGCAACTCAAGCAAAGAAGCTTTTACTCCTGAGGGTAGTGGTAGTTTCTGATAACTACTAGGTTTGGCTGAGTTATGTTAACAGCATTCCCCAAATTAATCAAGTGATACCAAATTTCACGTTATAAAATCTGTGTTATGGGGGAAAATTCCTGTATATTTTAAGTATTTAAAAATTACTCAATTTTGTGTGCAAGCATTCTGCAGATCATTACAATCCTCTGTTTGAACATACTAAGTTCTGTATTTAAGAGCATGTGTTCAAATTGGAGTTTCCCTCTCTGGTTCTGTGACAGAGACAATTACCAAATATCCCTAATCCTTAATTTTCCTTATTGGAAAATGGAGTGGATAATCCTCATAGAATTAAGTAAGGACTAAGTAAGAGAATGTAAATAATACCTAACTCAGTGCCTATCACATGGTAAAGTCTCTAGATGTTAGTAACTTTTTATTATTTTATTCTAAAAAAAAAAAAACACTATACTGACCAGAATGTCCTCCAGTTTCATATCCAACATATCTGTGCCAGTAATGTATTTCTTCCAGTCCTCTTGTTCTTGCTCCTGTTCTCCCATATTATCCAGGATTAATTCAAAGAAAATCACCTTCTCAGAAATGGTGCTGAATGTATTGTCAAAGCAGAACATGTAATCACCAACTTCAGTCTCTATCCTGTATTAAAAAAAGAAACTGTCCTCAGTTATCTGTACTTCCATCTGGGATCAAAGAAAAAACTACTGTAAAAGAAATAACATGATTTATAATTAGCTTACTGACAGACCTCCATAGTACTGAAAGATAACTTATAATTTCTTTAAAGCAGTAACCTAAAAATAGATATTCAAGTACTTGCAATTTAAATGTGCTTGACACTGGAGCAGGATTAAAAACCTAGATAGGATACCTCAGAGTGAACCTTAATATTTATGTATTTAAAGTAATTTATAATGAGTTCAACTCATATGGAAACATCACTACAGACCTCCACTTTTGAGATTAATTTGTAAAGTGAGATTTTTTTTTAAATTTTCAAAACCAATGGATTTTCCTAAATGCTTCATTCTAGGCCCCTTTGGATTAAGTACATAAATTATAATACAGTTTACAAAGATTAGGAATGAGTTCAGTGGTGAAGAACAAGAGCATTACTCATAGTGGCATTACCTTTACTGAATAAATGCCACTCGTAACTTAAACGATCTTGATCTTCACATTAAAGATAATTGGCCTAGGCAGAGTTAATTTAGCAAAATAGTTTTCTAATAACTTTTTGTGGAGAGAAGTTTTAACAAACTATTTACACAGGCTAATGACATTTACTACTGCTGGCCACAAAAACAACAAAGTTCAACAAATGTTTTGTTGTGACTGTTCATGAAGGTTGGTCTAAATTCGAAGTTTCCTTATCCAATATGCTGGATCACTTAAATTTGGGGGCAGATTACATCATTTTCTATAGCCTTCTGAGCAACATGTGATTCTCATCTTTTAAGCCATCTCCATCTCTCCCCCCCACCCCTTATTTCTGACCTAGGGTTTGTTTAGGCATAACATGTAAGTCCTCAGCAATGTGATTTGATTTTAACATATATCACTATTAATAAAAATAGCCAGTTCTTATATACCTCTTCATAATTTACATACTGCTTTCACACATCGTTTTTAATCTTTATCATCCTATTTGAAAGTAAGCATAATTGACCTTTTCAAGGCAAGTAAAGTAAGGTTCACATAGATACAAGTTTCTTGCCCACGATCACATAGCCTATTCTAAGCATAGATGAAGCTTGAACTTTTGACCTTCGGTTAATTGATCTTTCTACAATACTGCTAGAAGCCTTCTGTATTCTTTGCAGTGTCCTTAATTATGACATACCTTTGTCTTTGGAGATACATTTAACCTTTGAAGGAGTCTAAAGCAAACACTGGTATGGATATAGGGGAACAATATTAAAAGGAACAAAACAAAAACATTGTGATTATTATGTAATATGACGTAGATTTGGGGCATTTTCTGAGGTAAAATTTCCACTATATTCTGATTAATGGTATCACTGATAGCATATAACCACCATATGTATTCTGAAGGGCAGCATTCTTAGTCTACATATTCTCAATGAGGAGATACTGCCCCCTAGGGGTGAAAACTCATTCAAGATGGGCCAAAAAACAAAAATTAGCTATAACAGTATTGTTTCAAAGCTCAATCCTACTGACAAAATCTTATCCCATAGTATCAGTATTTTAATTTTCTCTCATTGGGTTTTCTTGGGCATATCACAAGAAGGATGAGCTCTTGGAAGGTACACATACACAAAACGTGGAACAGTGGTACAAAATGCTAGTAAATACTTGTGATCGGAGGACTTCTGAATGATTGATTACTCGATCTAGAAGTCATTTGGCAAGAGGAGGCCTACACAGGCCAAACGATGCCATTGGCTCTTTTGTGGATGTTATACGTTTGATCTTCAATTTCTGAGGTGTCTTGCTTTATTTTCTATAGCCTTCTGTGATCTTCATCTTTTAAGCCAGTCTTGTTTCTCTTCCCCCTATTTGTGATTTACTGTGTTTAAGAATAAGAGATGACTACTCAGCAGTGTGACTGGATTTTAGTATATATACTATAAATAAAAATAGCCACTACTTGTAGACATGCGTGCTCAGTTGCTTCAGTTGTGTCCAACTCTGCGATCCCATGGACTGTAGCCCACCAGGCTCCTCTGTCCATGGGACTGTCCAGGCAAGAATACTGGAGTGGGTTGCCATTCCCTTCTCTAGTCAAAACTTGTATGTGCTCAATCAGTTGTGTCCAACTCTTTTGTGACCCCATGGACTGCAGCCCACCAGGCTCTGTCCATGGGATTTCCCAAGCAAGAATACTAGAGTGGGCTGCCATTTCCTTCTCCAATACTTATATATCCCCCTTTATAATTTACACACTTTTATACACTTTATCTCTGTTAATCTTTGAATTTTGGGGGGAGACTTAAGTTCTGGTATGAGTTAGGGTAATAACTAATTTAGCAGTCTAGAAAAATGGTACATATGACAATGCTGGACAAACAGGTATTACTTAAGCTGTTTAAGGCTCTGTCTGGAGACATTTTTTTTTTTTTTTTTACTAACCTTGACTTCTGGAAGGACAGTATTTGTTTAAAAGGTTTGATTTAAGAAAAAACTTTAAGCGGCATAACAGATTTTAATTGCCTTTAAAAAGTTAAGGGACTTCTCTGGTAGTCCAGTGGTTTAGAATCCACCTACTAATGTAGGGCACCTGGGCTCAACCCCTGGTCTGGGCAGATTTCACATGCCACGTAGCACCTAAGCTTGTGCATCCCAACTACTGAGCTTGCACGCTCTAGAGCCTGTGCTTTGCAACAAGAGAAGCTATTGCAATGAGAAAGAAGCCCGAGCACAGCAATGAAGAGTAGCCCACAATTAGCAAAAGCCGGTGCATAGCAATGATGACCCAGCACAGCCAAAAATTAAGTAATTTTTTGAAAAAATATAGCTAAAGATGAAATTTTCATTTTAGTTTTTAGATTTGTAAATTTGGTATAGTGATTAAGAGTGAGTTGCTGACTGGTTTTAAATCCTGGCTTTGCTGTTCATTAGCTGTGTAACCTGCAGTAATTTACTTAACTGCTCTATGCCTCAATTCCTTCATTGGTAAGATGATAGTAAGGACTATAGGGAAGAATAAAAAAAAATTAATACATAAAGTACTTAGAACAGTGACCTGACATATCAAAAGAACTCTTATAAACTCATTCTTTTTTCCCAATGGTTTAATAAGAGATAATTCTATGTGGTCACTCACCTACAGCCAGACATGCTGCAGTGTGAAGTCAAGTGGGCCCTAGGAATCATTATTACAAAGCTAGTGGAGGTGATGAAATTTCACCTGAGCTGTTTAAAATTCTAAATGATGCTGCTGTTAAAGTGCTGCACTCAATATGTCAGCAAATTTGGAAAACTCAGCAGGGGCCACATGACTGAAAAAGGTCAGTTTTTCATTCCAATTTAAAGGGCAATGCCAAACTACCATACAGTTGCACTCATTTTACATGCTAGTAAGTTTATGCTCAAAATCTTTAAGCTAGGTTTCAGCAGTATGTGAACAGAGAAATTGTAGATGTACAATCTGGGTTTCAAAGAGGCAGAGGAACCAGAGATCAAATTGCTAATATTGTTGGATCATAGAGATACCAAGAGAATTACAGAAGAACATCTGCTTCTGCTTCATTGACTACGCTAAAGCCTTTGACTGTGTGGATCACAACAAACTGGAAATTTCTTAAAGAGCTAGGAGTATCAGACCACCTTACCAGTCTCCTGAGAAACCTGTATGTGAGTCAAGAAACAATAGTTAGAACCGGACATGGAACAAGTGATGGGTTCAATATTGGGAAAGGAGTATGACAAGACTATATATTGTCACCCTGCTTATTTAACTTTTAAGCAGAGTACATCATGTGAAATGCCAGGCTGGGTGAATCACAAAGCTGGAATCAAGACTGCCAAGAGAAATATAAACCTCAGATATGCAGATGGTACCACTCTTCAGATGACAGAAAGTGAAGAGGAACTAAAGAGTCTCTTTATGAAGGTGAAAGAGGAGAGTGAAAAAGCTGGCTTAAAACTCTATATTCATAAAACTAAGATCATGGCATCCAGGCCACTACTTCATGGCAAAGAGATGGGGGAAAAGTTGGAAAGAAACAGTGATAGATTTTCACTACTTTGGCTCCAAAAGCACTGTGAATGGTGACTGCAGCCATGAAATTAAAAGATACTTGCTTCTTGGAAGGAAAGCTATGACAAACCTAGACAGCATATTAAAAAGCAGAGACATCACTTTGCTAACAAACTTTGTATAGTCAAAGCTATGGTTTTTCCAGTAGTCATGTACAGATGTGACAGTTGGACCATAATGAAGGCTGAGTGCCGAAGAATTGATGCTTTCAAATTGTGGTGCCGGAGAAGACTCCTGAGAGTCCCCTGGATTGCAAGGAGCTCAAACCAGTCAATCCTAAAGGAAATCAACCCTGAAAATTCATTGGAAGGACTGATGCTGAAGCTCCAATACCTTGGCCACCTGATGCGAAGAGCTGACTCACTGGAAAAGACCCTGATGCTGGGAAAGATTGAAGGCAAAAGAAGGGAGTGGCAGAGGATGAGACGGTTAGATGGCATCATTGACTCAATGGCCATGAGTCTGAGCAAACTCTGGGAGGTAGTAGAGGACAGAGGAGCCTGGCCACAAAGAGTTGGACACAACTTAGGGACTGAACAACAATTCTTTCTAAGAAAGTAGTAACATACCTTTTCCCCCCTAATCTCTAAATGAAAGCAGAAAATGGGAGAGTAATTAAAATTGACAGAAATTCTATACATTTTCTATATTCTGAAATTTAAAGATGAACTTCATTTTTGGCTCTTGTTCATATACCTATCAAAGAGAAAGCATAGTTAATTCTGGTATAGCCACCTTAACTGACTTAAAATTACCACTTCTGATTTTATTTATCAGTAGTTTATGCAGTTTTTTTTTTAGAACTCTACATAGGTAAAATGGCATTTTTGAAAGCACATTAAAATGAGTATCTTAGAAAACGATGGTTGAGACATTTTCCCACCTCGTTCACTCATACATGTATTCATATTTACTGAGTAACAGTTATATGCCAGGTACTTTGGTTAACAAAGACTATGTGCTAGAAATGTTCTAAGCACTGTATAGTAGAAGCAAGAATTTTGGTTCATTCTCCTTCCTCCTAATAAATGTATATGCCTGCAGTCTTATTTAACTTCTCTAAGCCTCCTTGTCTGTAAAATGGGAATTGGAGAATCAAAGAATATCTCTCACAGGGGGTTGGAATGATTAATTTGCTGCTGCTAAGTCGCTTCAGTCGTGTCCAACTCTGTGCGACCCCACAAACGGCAGCCCACCAGGCTCCCCGTCCCTGGGATTCTCCAGGCAAGAACACTGGAGTGGGTTGCCATTTCCTTCTCCAAAAGCATATAAAATGAAAAGTCTAGTTTATGGCAAATATTGGACACTCCGTATTTGATTTTCTTATTCCTATATACTCACAGTTTAAACTCAGTAACAATACTGAGTAAACAAAAGTGCTACAGTAAAATAATACAATGAAACAGAAACACTGGTGAGATGAAAAAAAGAGAAATGAGGTACAATATATGGCCTTTTATCAAATTTTAAACTTGGAATTATAAAAAGCATTTTCTATAGGGTTTCCTGTGGTCAGATCTTTTACTTTCAGGTCTTCTAATTATCTAAAAAGAGTGACATTTGAAGAAAATAAAAATTTACACACACACACATAAAGATGTATCACTGTACTGTTGTTTTAAGAAAACTACTGGCAAAAATGATACGGCCACCAGTTCAAGTTATATACCTGGAATAGTAACTTATAACAGAAAAAGCCTGTGGTGGCCAGAAAGGCAGGTTTTAAAATGCCTCAGAAGATTGAAAGCAGTACCTGTGGTATACTCATCTCATTAACCAAAGCAAAGCAAAAACTCAGTCAAGATCAAAAGAAAATGCCTAAACAAGATGACACTTTAGTTTAAGATAGATCACTGAAAAGAACTGTTTAAAATGTTCATATGGAATCATTTCATGCTAATATTTAGTATCAAATGTGCTAAATTTCCCTGTTCCCACTGGTATTCAGTTCATGGAACCCAACTAAGAGATAACTTACGTGTGAACTCCATCTGATTTTCTTTGTTCAAAAACTAAGGTTTTTCCTTCTGGAGAAGCAAGATGGAAATCAATATCTAATCCTGCTCCATCTAAAACCTGCAGAAAGGCAAAGAAGAGAAGAGTACATTTTACAAATGCTGAAAATAAAAAGTAGATTATATGATGAAAAGATTTCATTTCTAAACCTTAACAAGGGTAAGAAGGTCAACACACTCATGTTAGAGCTAGAAAGGAAATACCATTTTTTTCCATTCCATTCATTTTTGGAACTTGTCCCTTTCTTGCCATTTCCTGCTGCCATCACTTAAATTTAGGTCTTAGGAGTATTACTGAAATAATCTCCCTAGAACAGTACCTTCATCGAGAAGCCCTATGGATTAGAAAGAAACACAGAAAGGAGTTAAATTTGTAGACCCTTTTCCTTCAGCAATTTAGGGTTTGCTATGTAATTTTTCTGAGTTTGTTTCCTCCTCAGTATTAGCTACTTCTCAGCCTGGAACTCAAGACGTTTATAATCTGATTCCAACTGACTTTTTCAACACATCACCTATTATTTCCCAGTATGAATTGTGTATTCCAAGTAGGCTATTTACTTACTGGCCAAATAATTCAGCTTGTTCCTTTACAATTTCAAAATGTCCTGATGATGATGATGGCAGCTAACAATTATGGTTTATGCCACACATTGTTTTAAGTGCTTTATGTGGATTAATTTATTTCTCACAACAACTCTAAAACGTAGGTTCTATTATTGTTTTCATTTTAGCGAAAACAACCAAAACAAACACCCCTTTCCTCAAGAAAATTTTAAAAACCCTCAAAAAACAGGCACAGAGAAGGTTGTCTAAGGTGAGATAGTAAATAAGTGGTATGGTCACAATGTGAATTTAGCAATCTAACTTCAAAGGCTACTGTTTTTCTTAACTCCATTTTCTTTTTCTTCATGGCTTTAATGGAATAATAGATTACCTATTCTTGTGCTCTACTTACTGACCAACAGAACTGGTTTTGAGTGGCTAGCTAAATATACACAATTCTTTTTCCTCTTTAAATTTCAGTGAAATGAACAAAAGGTATCAATATAATCCATAACAATACTAGAAACCTAGGAAATCTTAAAAGAGTTTAAGAGTAAGAACTTTCTAGAGATACTCCACTGAACAATGAATACATCTAGCTACCAATATCTATTAATCTCAAAATTCTAAAAACAGAAACACCAAATATTTGCTGAAACCAATGTCTGCTTTTTCATGTTACTTGGCACCCCACTCCAGTACTCTTGCCTGGAAAATCCCATGGACGGAGGAGCCTGGTAGGCTGCAGTCCATGGGGTTGCTGGGAGTCGGACAGGACTGAGCGACTTCACTTTCACTTTTCACTTTCATGCATTGGAGAAGGAAATGGCAACCCACTCCAGTGTTCTTGCCTGGAGAATCCCAGGGACAGGGGAGCCTGGTGGGCTGCCATCTATGGGGTCGCACAGAGTCAGACACGACTGAGGTGACTTAGCAGCAGCAGCAGCAGCTTTTCTCACGGAGAAGGCGATGGCACCCCACTCCAGTACTCTTGCCTGGAAAATCCCATGGACGGAGGAGCCTGGAAGGCTGCAGTCCATGGGGTCGTGAAGAGTCGGACACGACTGAGCAACTTCACTTTCACTTTTCACTTTCATGCACTGGAGAAGGAAATGGCAACCCACTCCAGTGTTCTTGCCTGGAGAATCCCAGGGACGGGGGAGCCTGGTGGGCTGCCGTCTATGGGGTCACACAGAGTCGGACACGACTGAAGTGATTTAGCAGCAGCAGCAGCAGCTTTTCTCAGAGGATCAAATTTTGGAAAATAATGTAGACAGATTTAAAAATATGTTTCATCAGATAAATGTAATATATATCCTCAGAGAAATTTAAGAACATAAAAATCGATAAAAGATGAAGATGCTGATATGAAAAATTCTTAGAAAAACCCAAAATGTGATTGCCCAAATAAAGCCCTAATGAATAAAGCCTTAACAACAACAGAATAGACATGGATAGAGTCTAAAAATTAGAGAAAAGGAGCCAAAGAATTCTCAGAACAAAGCAAAAAAGTATAGATAAGAACAATGCAGGAAATGGTAAGACTTTATGAAGGACAGAGCTAAAGATTTCAAATAACCACCTAATAAGCCTCCTACTGACTTTTCCAAAGGATTTGAAAAGAACCACCTAGAAACTGAAGTAGTAGTAGAGAACTATAAAATAACAAGAACAGGGATGGCACCAGCATTCTTGCACATACACTAGATGTAAAAATCACAAGGGATTTTAAAACATCACATGTAGTCAATGTTCCCAAATATTATTGAAGAGAAAGCAAAAGATAAAACCATTTTCTGATATCTAAGGACTCAAAACATTCTAAAATTACTAAAGTTTCCCCTCCAAAATCCCAAAGTCATATCCATTAAATCAAAAAATAAGTGATATCACAAAATTAAGCATAGACTTCAGTAAAGCAAAAGATATTATTGGTAATGACTAGCAGGCTTAAATGTCATTTAAAAATATAGAAGCTAATTTTAAAATACACAAAATACCTATTTAAAATAAACAATACCATAAATCTAAATTAAACTTCCTAATGATTTCAATGGATCAGGATGAATGAGTCCCACTTTCCCCTGTCTGTCATAGTCTTTCAGTCCCTCAAAGGTATTCTTCAGTGTTCTGCCTCAAAGCCTTGGATTGCCACATGCTGTTCTTTTTACCTATCACCTTGTTCCACCCCCTTATCCCTAGTAAGCCTGATTCTTCACAGATCTGAACTCTACTTCTAGGATGTCTTCTTTCAATTCCCAGATAAAATCAAGTCCTTCTATTAAACATTCTTAGGCTTATGCAGTTAGCTTCATAGCAACAGAAATCAGATTCATTATATTCTTTGCAGCCAAAGATGGAGAAGCTCTAAACAGTCAGCAAAAACAAGACTGGGAGCTGACTGTGGCTCAGACTTAAATTGAAGAAAGTGGGGAAAACCACTAGACCATTCAGGTATGACCTAAATCAAATCCCTTATGATTATACAGTGGAAGTAAGACATAGATTTAAGGGAGTAGATCTGATAGACAAAGTGCCTGATGAACTATGGACAGAGGTTCCTGACATTGTACAGGAGACAGGGATCAAGACTATCCCCAAGAAAAAGAAATGCAAAAAAGCAAAATGGCTGTCTGAGGAGGCCTTACAAATAGCTGTGAAAAGACGAGAAGCGAAAAGCAAAGGAGAAAAGGAAAGATACACCTGTTTGAATGCAGAGTTCCAAAGAATAGCAAGGAGAGATAAGAAAGCCTTACTCAGCGATCAGTACAAAGAAATAGAGGAAAACAATAGAATGGGGAAGACTAGAGATCTCTTCAAGAAAATTAAGAGATACCAAGGGAACACTTCATGCAAAGATGGGCTCAATAAAGGACAGAAATGGTATGGACCTAACAGAAGCAGAAGACATTAAGAAGAGGTGGCAAGAATACACAGAAGAACTATACAAAAAAGATCTTCACAACCCAGATAATCACAATGATGTGATCGCTCACCTAGAGCCAGACATCCTGGAATGTGAAGTCAAGTGGGCCTTAGAAAACATGACTATGAACAAAGCTAGTGGAGGTGATGGAATTCCAGTTGAGCTCTTTCAAATCCTAAAAGATGATGCTGTGAAAGTGCTGCACTCAATATGTCATCAAATTTGGAAAACTCAGCAGTGGCCACAGGATCGGAAAAGGTCAGTTTTCATTCCAATCCCAAAGAAAGGCAATGCCAAAGAATGCTCAAACTACCGCACAACTGCACTCATCTCACACGCTAGTAAAGTAATGCTCAAAAGTCTCCAAGCCACACTTCAGCAATACGTGAACTGTGAACTTCCAGATGTTCAAGCTGGTTTTAGAAAAGGCAGAGGAACCAGAGATCAAATTGCCAACATTTGCTGGATCATGGAAAAAGCAAGAGAGTTCCAGAAAAACATCTATTTCTGCTTTATAGACTATGCCAAAGCCTTTGACTCTGTGGATCACAATAAACTGTGGAAAATTCTGAAGGAGATGGGAATACCAGACCACCTGACCTGCCTATTGAGAAACCTGTATGCAGGTCAGGAAGCAACAGAACTAGACATGGAACAACAAACTGGTTCCAAATAGGAAAAGGAGTACGTCAAAGCTGGATATTGTCACCCTGCTTATTTAACTTACATGCAGAGTACATCATGAGAAATGCTGGGCTGGAAGAAGCACAAGCTGGAATCAAGATTGCCAGGAGAAATATCAATAACCTCAGATATGCAGATAACACCACCCTTATGGCAGAAAGTGAAGAAGAACTAAAGAGCCTCTTGATGAAAATGAAAGAGGAGAATGAAAAAGTTGGCTTAAAGCTCAACATTCAGAAAACTAAGATCATGGCATCTGGTCCCAACTCTTCATGGCAAATAGATGGGGAAACAGTGGCTGATTTTATTTTTTTGGGCTCCAAAATCACTGCAGATTGTGATTGCAGCCATGAAATTAAAAGACACTTATTCCTTGGAAGGAAAGTTATGACCAACCTAGACAGCATATTAAAAAGCAGAGACATTACTTTGTCAATAAAGGTCCATCTAGTCAAGGCTATGGTTTTCCAGTAGTCATGTATGGATGTGAGAGTTTGACTATAAAGAAAGCTGAGTGCCGAAGAATTGATGCTTTTGAACTGTGGTGTTGGAGAAGACTCTTGAGAGTCCCTTGGACTGCAAGGAGATCCAACCAGTCCATCCTAAAGGAGATCAGTCCTGGGTGTTCACTGGAAGGACTGATGTTGAAGCTGAAACTCCAATATTTTGGCCACCTGATGGGAAGAGCCGACTCATTTGAACAGACCCTGATGTTGGGAAAGATTGAAGACAGGAGGAAAAGGGGACGACAGAGGATGAGATGGTTGGATGGCATCACCAACTCAATGGACATGAGTTTGGGTAAACCCTGGGAGTTTGTGATGGTCAGGGAAGCCTGGTGTGCTGCGGTTCATGGGGTCGCAAAGAGTTGGACACGACTGAGCAACTGAACTGAACTGAACTGAACTTGTATTAATTTGATTAACGTCTATCCCCTTACTAGACTGCAAGAATCTAGTATTACTGTACACAGAGTATAGTATTACTCACCATTGTTTCTGCAGTACTTAACATAAAGCTTACAGAAACTAAGCACTCAATAATAAAAAATTTAAATGAATTATCTATTTTACTCATAAGATATATATGTATTGACATTTAAAAATTCCAAGAACTTAATATATAATGGGACTGGTCAGTTACCCTAAAAGTGTCCTCTTACACCTGAAAAGTGTGAAATGGTTAAAATTTTTAATATGTCACAGTAAACCAAGGGCAATGTCTAGAAAAGTTTGTTACCTGACATTTTAAAAATGAAGACAAAACCCAGTAGCTTGTAGTTATTGGAAAATTAATGACAGAGTTGGAAAATGCAAGGGGTTGAAGATTTCTACCCTACGAACCTTTGCAACATTGTCTAGGACCACAAACACCAAATGATTTTAATTCTTTCCTTAATCAAAACAGTTTAGACAGAATGCTTTAAGGGAACAGTCTTTTTGAGTGATTAAAGATGCCAAGTGCTGATATAAAGCTAACCCACTATATATAAAACTCGAAAAATGTAAACATAAAAAAGCTAACATATACTGAACTTTTACTATCTGTTTGGGGTGGTACATAAACACTTATTAACTGTTTCAAATCAACTCTTACTATTATTGTCAATATTTTACAAGTGTGGGGTTAAGTAACTTGCTCAAGGTCACAGAGGTTGTAAGTGCCAGATTCAAGATTTCGACCTAGGTATTTTTTTTGTCTACAGTTGGAGCTGTTAATCCTAAGAGGTCAGTAGTTTACCTTTATTTATCTATTTTTTTAGGCCATGCTGGCATCTTAGTTCCATGACCAGGGATTGAACACAAGTCCACTGCAGTGGAAGCATGAAGTCATATCCACTGGACTGCCACAGAAGTCCCAATTTCTTTCCTAATACCTGGGTAAAGACTGATGAACAATAAAACTTGTTTCCTTATCTAGACTTTTTCTAACCCTGTAGTTGGTTTCTTTACCTCTAATTTTGCCCTCCTTAAATCCATATTCCACACTGTAAAACATTTTTGACTGTTACCACATTGCTTAACTTCAGTAGCCCTTATACAGACAAAGGTCAAAGCTACTCAGCATAGCACACAAGCTAAGATTCATGATCCAGCCTCCTGACCTCTCCAATCTCTTTTCTTCTATTCTCACCCTAGACTTTATAGTCTTAAGAGTTCCACCCCTTAAGATCAGCAGTTGTAGTGTCCAGTATATACTGCCCACTGCTAGAACAGTAACACTGCATTTTCAGAAATGCGTACTCATTTTGTTCCTTTTCCTAGAATGCCCCTCTTCCCTGCATTCCTGTTTCACCTAAGCATGTTTCTAGGTTCCTATTTATTTTCTCCAAGAATTATTTTCTGAAAACCCAGAGAAGTCCTTCTCCAACAGCATATAACCATACTTTATTTTCCAGGCAAGAACACTGGAGTGGGTTGCCATGTCCTGCTCCAGGGGATCTTCCCCACTCAGGGATCCAACTTGCTTCTTCTGAGTCTCCTGCATTGGCAGGCAGATTCTTTACCACTCTTCTACCTGCGAAGCCCCTGTTTATAAGCCAGTAACCTTTAAATATTAAGATCCCTGAAAAGGGCTCTTTCTTTTGTTTGTTCCCTCCTCTGTGTCCTCACCGCCAGGCATTACTGGCACGTGGTAAATCTTCAGTAAATTAACTTTTGAACTGAACTGGAAATCAGGAAATGCTGAGTTCCTGCCTCAGCTTGGCTCACTAACTGTAATTTTAGATACTTTATGCTTAACCTTATGCATCTATGCTGCTGCTGCTTAGTTGCTCAGTAGTGTCTGACTCTTGGCGACCCCATGGACTGCAGCCTGCCAGGCTCCTCTGTCCAAGGGGATTCTCCAGGCAAGAATACTAGCATGAGTTGTCATGCCTTCTTCCAGGGAATCTTCCCAACCGAGGGACGGAACCCAGGTCTCTCGCATTGCCCGCAGATTCTTTGTCATCTGAGCCACCAGGGAAGCCATATTCATCTATAAATAATCTAATCTCAAAGTTTCTGCAGATGAAGATTCTAAATAACTTTATTTTGCTCTAAATATGACAGTACCTGTTATTGAAAAAGATTCTCTACATCAACTATAAAAAATTAACATCTGATTAAAAATTAGGTAACATGAAAAAAGTTGAAAGATGAACCACATGAAGGCATTTCTCTTTTTTTGCAGTGCTACCTAGAAAAATCGAAATTTGCCATACTGGAGCTAACGATTTCTTCTAAGAAATTACCCTTTACCAGAGTGACTACATAAATTAAGGCAATTCCCTATAACATCATGCTGTTATTAAAAATAAAATAGTGATATGGGAGAAATGCTTAGAATGCTGAAGAAAAGATTACAGAGCTTTAATATACAATTAGATCTTATTTGGTTTTTAAATAATGGGTATATATATAACTCAGAGGGCTTCCCTGTTGGCTCAGTGGTAAAGAATTCGCCTGCCAAGGCAGGAGATGCCAGTTCGACCCCTGGGTCGGGAAGATCCCCTGGAGAAGGAAATGGCAACCGACTCCAGTACTCTTGCCTGGGAAATCTCACGGACAGAGAAGCCTGGCGGGCTACAGTCCATGGGGTCGCAGAGTCGGAGACAACTTAACGACTGAGCACACGCACACGCACAAACACAGACACACACATACAACTGGGAAGGAAATTCACCATTAAACACACCAATAGCCCCTTTCAAAATATTCCAAAATAGGATTTAGTGATCATCGCATGGTCACAATTCAAAAATCCTTAACTGAAGAAGTAACAGTATAGATTTATAATACCGAAATTGAGGGCTGGGGGCGGTGATTAAAGCAACTGTCATTTTGTCCAGTGATTAAACAGAATGTGTATTAGGCCTGAATTGTGAAATTTCCGGTACTGGCGCGCGTAGTGGCTAAAGACATGGACGAATCATTAAACAAAGAAAAAACCCACCGACATCACTAGAGCTGGCCTCTTTCCCACCGGAGAAAAGGGGAGAGGGCGGGTAGTCAATTCCAGATCCCGCCTAACTTCTAGTCCCCAGCCCCTGGACAACAGCGCCTCGCGAGCCGGCGCGCAGCTGCCCGGCTTCCGGGCGGCCCTCGCCTCTTTAGCAGCCGGGCGGTCCCCAAAAACTTTCTCAGCGGGTGAGAGGCGACGACGTGCAGTTAGGCTAAAGGAAGGAGGCTGGCTCAACATCTACACTTACTTGGTACTCGATCTCCAGCGAGGCTTTCAGGGGCATGGGCTGGTAGAAACACTCCTTCTGGCCCGCCGGAAGTGTGAACGTGAAGTCGCTGTCTAAGGAGGGAGTGAAGCCGGCCGCCCTAGGCAGCAGCAGAGCGGCCAAGAGGACCACGGGGAAGGGTAGCCAGGTCTTATCGCCCATCCCTGCCTGGGCGATCTCGGGCTGGGAAAGGCGTTGAGAGGCGTGGGTTATCGGCACTTATGCTCCGCTTTTCCTTCCAGGACTCCTCGTGGTTGGCAGGCAAACCTGGAGCCTGAAAAAGCTCCAGGTGAAGGCCTAGGCGGAGGGGTGTTTCTCCGAGAGGGAAACGCCTGTCTACAAAGCGTAGGGACTGAAGGCGGAGCCAGCAGTCCTTTTCCACACCCTCCTAGGCCTTGGTTCCCTCAGGCACCGGGCCAGCACGGACCGCCTGACACCCAGACCTCCGCAGCTTCCCATGGCGGGCGTCACACCAATGGGCGTCTTGGTGGTAATTGTGGGAAATGTAGTTCTGGGTAGGCAGGCTCGGACGCGCTCCCAGACCACAATCCCCGACAAGCCCCGCGCGTCCGGCGTAGATTCACGCTAAGGCTGCGCGGGGGGCGGGGCTGCGGTTGGGGAGGTGCTTTCCCAACGGTTCCCGCGGCGGTTCGAACTCGGCGCAACCGGGGTTCCCGTAGTGTGTTCGGCGCTTGGGGCCGGGGAGAGGGTCGGAGGTTTCCGAACGGAGAGGAGAGCTCGGCGTGCGCCGTCGTTGGTGGGTCTCTCTCACAGCTACGACTTGTGGTGAGCGACTGCCCCTGGAGGGTGGAAACTGGCCTATCTGAGGAGGTACAGGTGTTTCCCTCTCGGTTCCCTCGGACGCGTTTAATCTAGTCATCACCCTCGCTGCTCACACTGCTCTTCAGGGTCGTATTTTAGTAGAAGAAAAATCTGGAAGGAAGTTGTTCATGTTTTCTTCCACTGCTTCCAGATGAACGAAGGACCAGTTCTATCAAATTGAGCATTCTTGAAACAGAACAGTACGATATAAAGCCTTGAATGGCCTTCCAAAATGCGGAATCCTTTTCAACTACAGCCCATCTTTTTTACATACAACGAGTATAAAGTTGTTCTTTGGTGTGATGTGTGTACCTGTGTATACCTGCAAACGCATTGTAATTAAGGCCCGAAGATGTCAGGGCCTGTAAGAAGCATGACGTGCTTTTTCACGTATGTACAGGCGATGAAGCTGGACTTTTATAACTAAGTTGAAGGGAGGAGAAATACTTATTTGAGGGTATTAAATGGCCCATTAGGAAAATGAAAATATATTTGCATATCAAACGTTTTCATTGATCCTTTAGAAGGGTGATAGAATTCTTGGGTTAAAATTTACATAAACCTGATTCAGTTGAAACAAAATGGCATGTTAGAATTTGCCCAAATTTTCTTTACCCTTCTTCCTTCACCATCCTGTAGGTAACTAGAGTTGTTGGAAAAACACAGAGTGGGGACCTGAACCTTTGACTTTTGTTTGGGAGAGTCTTCTCATTTAAGCAGAAGCAAGTTTTTGGAAACAAAAGAGGAAAGAAATGTTTTCTTTACTAAGATTCCATAGTATATAATTTCGTGCCACAGTTTATTCCAGTAAGATGAAAGTTTTCTTTTTAATCTTCCTCTCTACATCTGAGAAATTTTGAGTGTGGAGTAAATTTGTTATTTTAGCTAGGTGAGGGGAAAGAAGGACAGTTTTGTAATCATCGTTTAGTCACTGAAAATATTGGGTTTCTGGAAGTGCCTTAGAGTCCTGACTATAATACACAGGACTCCTAACCTTTTGGAGCTTGAGATGTCGTCAGAATTCTAGAAGGGTGATCAAAAAGAAGCTTCAATGACAAAGGTAAATGAGATCTGAGAGAGAAATGTAATTTAAAGATTATGCAGGAAGATGGAGTAGTAGAGACTGTAAAGCTTTCATTTAAGTTGTATTATTAATATGTTTTAGTACACAATAATTATGAATATTAATTATTAGTAATAAAATGTATTTATCATGATTTTTTAATGTGCAAAGCTACTTAGTAGAGAATTTCACAACCCTTGAGATACCCATCAGTTGAAGAAACAACTTTTCTTATTTATTTTTGTGAGTTAACCTGCTAAATGTCATTTTGATTTCTGTGGTTGTTACGTGAATGTGAGTTTATGGTTTTAAATTTTATAGCCATGGTGAATAGGAGAAGGGGATAACCTTTATCTGTTAATAAATTACCTTTAGGAAAATATGAATGTTATGATACCAGTTTTGTCAGATGTTCAGAGCTTGTAACATGATCAAGTTCAAACACTTCATACTGAAATTAATTTATAATAAATAAGAAAACTACAGTGTGACATAATTAAAAGATCTTTGCGTCATGATGGCCTAGGTTCAAATCTTGGTTCCACCATTTACAGTTTGTGTGACCTTGAGTAAGTTATTTGGAGAAGGAAATGGCAGCCCACTCCAGTATTTCTTGTTTGGAAAATTACATAAACAGAGGAACCTGGCGGCCTACAGTCCATGGGGTTGGAAAGAGTCAGACGTGATTGAGCACGCGCACACACTCAAGCAAGTTATTTGGCTCATTCTTAGTTTCTTCATCTTTAACATCAAATAAAAACAGTTTACACACTTGTTAGAAAGATTGAAGATGGCTAGGAAAGGTGAATTGTAGTCCCTGGCTTAAATGAAAAATTGATTCATTGAAATTTTGTTGAACTTTCCATTTTGGGTTTACCCTGCAGAGAAATTGATTATTGCTGGCTGTTTTGCTTTGTTTAAAATTACCATGAAAGATTTCACAACATTTGAAATAGAAAAATAATAACTCGAGTTAAGTTTTATTAGTGTGAGATAATTTTGACTGACATCACAGATTATTTCAGGCAAGGTACAAGAAATTCATTTCTTTTTTTAAGAAATGGAATCTAGTTCATCAGACTTCTATAATAAAGATAATGAAGAAGAAAGTTTGCTGGCAAATGTTGCTTCCTTAAGACATGAACTGAAGATAACAGAATGGAGTTTGCAGAGTTTAGGAGAAGAGTTATCTAGGTGAGTGAGTAAACTTATGTATAGAACTCTAACTTAGGACTTTAACTGATGAATGTAAAATTTTTGAATATCATTATTGTTTGTTGTGTTTCTCGTGTGTCCAGAATTGGGAATAATGCTCCATAATTTAAAAAATAATAATTTTGAATATAGCTTTCCGTTTAGGAAGAAGAACAGAACTATTATAGAAGTATTTACAAATTAAGACCTTTAATATATTAGGACTCAGTATAAAATATATGTGTAGTCTTAACTAATCTTTTATTATCATGACTGTTTTTTGAATCTTAAGTAACTCTAGCATAGAGGCTCCAGAAACATAGATTGCTAGTTTTAAAACTAATTATGGTTTATTGAAAATTTAATTGAAATGCCTCAAGTTCTTTTCTGGAATCTGATTTTCAGCAATATTTCAGGTGCTTTTCTATTTTCTTAATATGTAGAAATTTAGAGTAAATACTTAAAAATATCTAAGAACTAAAATGTATTTTTTCTTTTTTTTCTAGTGTTAGTCCAAGTGAAAATTCTGATTATGCTCCTAATCTCTCAAGATCTGAAAGACTCATTTTGGAAAATCTTTCTCACCCTAGCCATCTTGGACTTTTGAATTACTCACCTCATAACAGAGTTTGTAAAATGCCCAATAGTGGTACTGATTTTCAAAAAAAGCCAAGAGATAAGGTTATCATTTTTAGACCTGCCTACCTAAAAGTAGTTTTAGACCTGTCTATTTAAAATACTTTTTCTCTGAGTTTTTTTTTTTTTCAAATGCCTAATTTATGTTTTCCATAGTCTTTTACTATAGTGCTCAAGACTCTTTGAATTTAAGTGGTATATAAGAGAGTAGCTATTTTGATGTATTACTCTATTTTAAAACTTCTATATTTATTACCTTTTTGCAATTAAATGTCTTGTTTTCTCTGTAACCCCCTTGATTTTAGTACCATACCATGTACGTAATAGGTAATCATGGCTTATTAAGTGATTGAAGTATATTGCTGTTTAGCCTGGGTCAGGTGCTCCATTCATTATATCTAAATTTTGTGGATGATGTTAGACATCTGTCCTGTTCTGAAACTCACTTTCTTCCTCTTTTTTATTCACTTGTATTCTCTATCTTCCTATGTGTATTCCTCTGTCTTACTCAACCCTTTATCTCTTCTTCCTCTATCTTCCTCCCATTTTTTATTACCCCACTGCCAGCATGCGTATATGTTGTAGCCATGCGTTCCGGGAAACAAACTCACTCAGAAGGACAATGCAGATAGTGGAGTGCAGTTTATTACACCTGTGGGTCCAAGGCAGAGTCTCCTCTTAGCCAAGGACCCTGACCAGCATTTGTGAAAATCTTTTATAACCCCATGTGTATGTGTCTGAACCCACCACTCCAAATTCCTTGAGACTTACATAAACCAAGGAAAATACAATCCTAATAACCCCATCATTCACGTGCTGTGTGCTCAAACAGTCAAGCAATTAGCCAATAATCAATAAACCTGAGGTTACACTCCAATAGATACAGAAAATTTTATGGCTTGTCTGGAGGAAGGGGTGATTAATGTATGTTTCTCTGAGGCGATGAGAACCTAGATATGATCTTCAAGGTTCCCTTGTCTGGAGGGGGTCTTATCCTTCTGTTGTTGTTTTCATAGGCACTAAACACAGAGTTCAGAGTCCATTGGAAAAGTGGCTGAGCATAATCAGCATGAACAGGCCTAAGATGGAGTCCAGGCCCTATGAATTCCTTCTTCATTCCCCCCTCTTGATGCTTTTAACTCATATTATGAGCATCATTCATAGGGATATATTGCACCGTGGCTCTCCGACCGCCAATTTGGGAGAATGACATCAACCTTCAGGTTACAAAGTTCATAATACATTGTAAAATTCAGGGTCCACAAAGCAGAACTATCAAGGCAACTATAACAGTGGTAAATTTAGTTTTCCACCAATCTCCCTTCACCCAAGATAGGACCAAAGTCCAGAAAGGAATGTTTTCATTTGACATTGCTTTTACCTGGTTTTTCATGTCATCTAAAGCAGTCGATACATTGCCAGATAAGTCAGGAATGTATACACAACATTCAACCTTAATTATAGCACAGGTCCCTCCTTGAACAGCTGTGTGTCCAAAGCCATTCTATTATGAATTACCGCTTTTCTCATTTGGATTTGCTCTTCATTTAAGGCTTGGATGGCTTTTGTTCTATCTAGGAGGGCCTGTTATGTGAAATTAGTCAAGGCCTCTAATCATGATATCTGTTGTCCCTATAGAGGATACGAATAAGGCAGCAATGTACTCATATCATTGAACCACGGATCTTGTCCACCTAGCATGTAAATAAGATAGATTTAACAGGGCTAGGGATAGATTTACAACAAGTAGGTTAGGCTTTTGTTACACTGGCATTTATATCAAATGTAACCCCATGACCCAAGTCTATTGACTGTAGGTCTTACAGCAAGAGAGCAAGGAGAGGTTATGATTGACAAGAGAGAGGAAAGTCTCTTTTTGTCATCCCAGAAAAGAGGAGAGTGGCTTAAAATCTCCTTGGCAGAGCAGTGACACCCACCAAGGAAGTCCATCCATCACTGACAGAGGCATAGCCCTACACACCCAGCAGTTGGAAGTTTTGTGGAAGTCTGCGTAGAAATGTGCCCATGAGATGAAAACATTGTCCTGAGTTGAAATGGAAGTTAAATTCAAAATCACATTGATGAGGCCAAGCAGCAGGAGTTGATTGTGCGGCTTCATCCTGAACGAGCTTGTCCAGGATCTTCTTTTCCTTCTTCTTAAGGATGGTCTTAGTCTCTCGAGGGTCAGTGGGGTCCCTCTGTGCAGTCCACTGTGTTTTTTGGGACTGCATGGTATGTTCTCTTCACCCTCATATGATGGATCCAAGGGACAATACCTGCAACTTTAACTGCAGTAGGGGTAGTTCGGAGAAGGCAATGGCACCCCACTCTAGTACTCTTGCCTGGAAAATCCCATGGGCGGAGGAGCCTGATAGGCTGCAGTCCATGGGGTCACACAGAGTCGGACACGACTGAGCGACTTCACTTTCACTTTTCACTTTCATGCATTGGAGAAGGAAATGGCAACCCACTCCAGTGTTCTTGCCTGGAGAATCCCAGGGACGGGGGAGCCTGGTGGGCTGCCATCTATGGGGTCACACAGAGTTGGACATGACTGAAGCGACTTAGCAGCAGCAGCAGCAGGGGTAGTTGGAATAACATAAGGGCCCTTTCACCAAGGGGCTAGCAAATCATGTTTCCAATCTTTGACCCATACTTGGTCACCAAGCGTAAACTCATGAATCTGTTCCCCAAGGGGGAACGGTACCCTTTCCTGTACAAACTTAGTTACCCGATTTATTACCTTACCCAGTTCCATCTGCTGTGAAATCCTGTTCCCCCTTACCTGAGGCAAATTTGTTGACACCTGTTTTATTATGGGGGTGGGGGGGCCTCCCATTCACAATTTCATATGGAGAATAGCCTTGGGACTGTGGGGTCATCCTGAGTCTGAGCAGAGCCGTCGGAAGCAAGTCTACCAGGAGCAGTCAGTCTCTATGATCCACTTGGAGAGTCTCTTTAATGTCCAGTTGGTTCATTCCACCATCTCAGGAACTCCAGGCCTATATGCAGTGTGCAGTTTCCATTTGATATTTAAAGTTTTGCTTACTTGTTGTACTAAATCAGCTACAAAAGCCGTGTCATTGTCTGAACCAATGCTGGTAGAAAGTCCAAGTCTGGGAACTATTTCCCTAAGCAGGCACCAGGCTACTTCTGATGCTCTTTCAGTCCAGGTAGGAAAAGCTTCTACCCATCCCGAGAACGTACATACCATGACCAGCAGGTAACGGTAGTGTTGGTGAGTTTTCATTTCAGTGAAGTCCACTCCCAGGTGTTCAAAGGGTAGCGTGCCTTTCAGCCGAATACCCGGAGGTTTTTGTCTGAATACCCAAGAGGCAGCATTAACCTGTGAGGAGGCAGCATGGCCTAGGTGGGTCGCTTGTTGTGTTTGGCTTACCAGATTGTGTGCCAGCTCCTCCGGTGACAATAATTTGCCACTTGGCAGTTCCTACCATCCCTTTTCAGTCTTGATGGCCCCTTCCGCTTTGGCTAACCTGACAGCCATTGTCCTTGTTTTATCAGGCTAGTGCTATCAGTATATAGGACCCAACTAGGGTCTGGAACCTTGTATCCTCCTTTAAAACAAACCCCAGGTACCTTATCTCCTCCTTGCAGATCTGTGCCGCCTTCTTTGACACCCGGTAACCTGCTTCCATCAGCAGCTGGAGTAGTGCTTTTGTCCCTTTCCAGCATTTTTCCCTGGTTTTGGCAGCCAGCAGCAGGTCTTCCCCATATTATAGGAGCCAACATCCATACTCTTCCGGATGGAATGAGTTCAGGTCAGAAGCCAAGGCTTCCCCAAAGATGGCTGGGGAGTTCTTAAACCCTTGTGGGGGAGTCCAGATGAGCTGTTGTTTGGTGCCCCCGACTGGATCTTCCCATTCAAAGGCAAAGATGGGCTGTGACGCTGGGGTGAGGCGTACGCAGAAGAAGGCATCCTTGAGATCTAGGCGAGTATAAACTTTAGTCCTCAGTGGGAGGAGGGCTAAGTAAGGTATAGAGGTTTGGAACAGCGGGGTGTAAAGTCACAGTAGCCTGGGTGACTAGCCTGAGATCCCGTACAGGCCTATAGTCCTGCCCTCCTTCCTTTTTAACTGACAAGATGGGTGTATTCCAAGCCGACTGGCACTCTACTAGAATAACCGCTTGTTTCAATCTATTGATGTGGGGCAGTATGCCGGCCCAGGCCTCTATCAGTAGCGGGTAGTGGAGCTTTCTAACCGGGATGGTACCTGGTTTGAGTTCTTTTATCACTGGGGCTTATGTTTAGCCAGCTGGGGCGGGGGTGGGGTGGGGGGGGTGTCTTCCGCCCAGACCTCAGGGAATAATTGAGTTAGCTCACTCTCATGCTCTCCCGGCCCACCCGGGTCTTCCTTCAAAGGCTCATGCAACCTCCAGTCATCTTGAGGTGGTATTGAGAGAGAGAGCAAATAAGTTATAGTGTCCATCCAGGAGGGGGGGCCTCTCCTCAGGGGAGAAAGTCACTTGTGCTCCTAGTTTGGAGAGCAAGTCTCTTCCGAACAGGGGTACTGGGCACTCAGGAATGTAGAGGAATTCATGAATCACTTGGTGCCCACCCCCCATCTGACATTTTCTGGGCTGGCAAAACGATTTAATCATCTCTTCTCCTGATACCCCAGTTACAGCGGTAGTCTTTTTGGACAGTGGTGCCACAGGTTTTACTACCGACAGTTCTGTTCCTGTATCCACCGTGAAGTCAATGTTTTGGTCCCCCATTTTTAAGGTTACCATGGGCTCTTGGGGACCTGATATCTCTGAGCCCTGGCAGCCTTATTTAAATTTCAAGTCAGCAAGCCCCACAACTGCAGGAGCTTCCTCTTCCTTCCTTGCCTTAGGGCATTCATTCTTCCAGTGGCCAAAATCTCGGCACTCGGTACACTGGTTTGGCTGTAACGGGGCCCAGGGCCTCCACTGGGACCGGTTGAAGGACTGTCCTGTCCCTGGGGCAGAGGAGGTTTTTCAGGAGGGCCCGAGATGAACTTTCCCAGAGCAGCAGCTAGCATTGCAAATCTCTTGTCTGTTCTCTTTCGTTCCCTCCGGTTCTCTGGCACAGTGCAGTTTCTGCTTAATTCCAATCTTGTCACTACTCACTGGGAGAGGCGGGTATAGCTTGGGCGGTTTGGCTGGAGCCTGATCCTGGATGTGTTGGCCAGAGGCTTCTGTCATCGGGATCGGAGCCTGCCAAGGTGGCGGCTCTATGACCTTGGGGAGAGCTGGCAGAGGAGCAGCAACTGCTGCAGGACTTCACCTGGCCCTGGATTGGGCATTAAGGCGGCCTCCGGTCCTGGTGGAGCACTGGGAGGCAGGCGCGTCGTTATCCGGTATGGGGGAGGGGTCAGGTCATCCCCGTCCAAATCCTATGGAATTTACTTTTTTATCATCAGTCATTTTTTTGTGCCATTAATGTTTTTCCCTTTCCCTTCTGGATACAGAACCTTGTCCAAGTAGGAGGGTCTTGAGCTAACCCTAGCCATGAGTCAATATGTGGATATTGATCCAGGTGTCCTGGCTCTCCTGTGACTACTGTATAGACTGCTTCCACTATTATTAAGTTCATGGTGTCCTCTGGTGGCCATCCTACTCCCATAGGGGTCATTTGACCTCACAGAGTATGTGGAGGCGGTTAGGCTTCATCTTCACCCCATAGTCTCCTCCTAATCCCTTCTTAGAATTTTTAATCATGCACTCCAATACAGTTGCCTTAGATTCACTTCCTCCCATCTTGCTTACCTTCTCGGACCTTCTTCTACTTTTCCTTTTCGTTCTGTCTACGAAGTTCTCAGTACTGTATGTACTTCTGATATTTCCACTCAATGACACTTAAATTGCCATTCTGCCTCCTTCCTAATTGGGGTGAGAAGAGCCTTACCTGCCAGATGCCAGAGGGAGAAGGGGGATCAGCATGCCTTCACCTGCTGGTCAGCACAACCGAACCAGAACACCACGTGGTCCAAGACTGTTTCTCCCTTAAAGTCTCTTCTGCCTTGGTGGGCTTGATCAGGTGCGGATGAAAACACAGATGGGTTAAACATCCCACGTCCCAGGCCATCTCTGGGAAGGCCAATTCATACTCACTTATGTATCCCCTTCCTTCTAGCCTAACAATTCTGAGGGGGTCAAGAATTTCACAGCAGATGGGACACCTCCTAGGGGAGCATACAAGGACCAGTTTTCTATCCTAAAAATCCCCTGGCGATCGCTGGTAAATAATTTTCCCTGAGACGGCGTGGACACACCTCCTAAATGACCTTTACAAATTTCCTTCCTAAACCGTAGCACACTTGTCGACCTGAGTACTGAGCAATTGCTGCTGCCTGCCTATTCCAGGCCCCTGTAGGTCCGTGCCCCTTCTAGTCCCTCCCAGGGGGGTGATCAGGCCCCCTCTTCCACCCTGCTGAGTGGGTTCCTCCTCATCTGAGCGCTCAGTTCCCTTGCTGCCGTTCACTACCTGCCAAAGTGAAGAAACGGGGCGTTGAAAGGCTGAATTCTTCCAGAGGGGCGAGGCGACTTCCCCCCTCTAGGAGATTCAAGCCACAAAGCCTCGGGGTGGCCTCAAATGAGACCTGTCTCCTCAAAGTGAGGAGGTTCCCGGCCCAAGCACCAAATGTTGCAGCCACGCGTTCCGGGAAACAAACTCACTCAGAAGGACAATGCAGATAGTGGAGTGCAGTTTATTACACCTGCGGGCCCAAGGCAGAGTCTCCTCTTAGCCAAGGACCCTGACCAGCATCTGAAAATCTTTTATACCCCGTGTGTATTATGTGTCTGAACCCACCACTCCAAATTCCTTGAGACTTACATAAACCAAGGAAAATACAATCCCAATAACCCCATCATTTCACATGCTATGTGCTCATGTGCTCAGGATGTGCTCAGTCAAGCAATTAGCCAGTAATCAATAAACCCGAGGTTACACTCCAATAGATACAGAAAATTTTATGGCCTGTCTGGAGGAAGGGGTGATTAGTGTATGTTTCTCTGAGGCGATGAGTAACCTAGATACGATCTTCAAGGTTCCCCTGTCTGGAGTGGGTCTTATCCTTCTGTTGTTGTTTTCATAGGTCCATTGGAAAGGTGGCTGAGCATGATCAGCATGAACAGGCCTAAGATGGAGTCCAGGCCCTTTGAATTCCTTCTTCATATATACATATGGTTACATATGTACATCATAAACTTTTTTGATAGAAATTTGCTCTTCCCACTTAAGAAAGCTAGCAATTGAGAGATTTTCTTTTAGTAAGGAAGCTGCTTGATGAAGCCATCTGAGCCTGCATTTTAGAAAATGAATTCAAATTCCTTGTCTACAAAAAGTATGTAATTTTGAGAAATTTGATGTGTATCCTAATTCAAATTGCTGACTTTTTATTGTATATATGCCTTCATTGACATCATTGTGTTTTACCCTAAGCAAAATCAAATGTTACATGACAAATTAAAAGGGGAAAACTATTGATAATGCCTAATAAAGACAAATGAAAGCTCTTTAATATATAAAGAACTAGAAATAAGGAAAAATCATCAAACCAGTGGAAATATATGCAAAAGGCATGAATGGGAAAGGAAATTAAAACAAATAAAAAGAGTTCAATCTCAGTCATAAAAAGAGAAATTCACTACCAGATTATTAAACATCCTGAGTTTGGCACTGTATTTTTGTGGGTGATATTAGGGGGAAATAGGCATTCTCATACATTGCTGGTAGAAATGCAAAGTGATATAATCTCAGTGGAGAGACATTTGGTAATATTTACTAAAACCACAAATTTGTTTAACTTGGAAATCCTATTTCTGGAAAGCTACCTGCATAAGTATAAAATGAGGCCTTGTTTGTCATAACAAAAGACTAATAATAGCTCAGTTGTCCAGTAATAGGATATTGGTTGAATAAATATGCAATGAATACTGCAGCTAAGCGGGTAAAAAGAAAAAAGGAGTTTCTCACTGAATTGATTGTGGAGAGATTGCCAGGATGTATTGTTGAAGTGAAAAACCATATTTACTATTCTGGTTTTGCATAAGAGCTGTTGTCGGGGGTGGGTAATTTGTATTGTTTGTGTATGTATATGGAAGCACTAGAAGACTAGATTTAAGATCCTAACTTAATTAATGACTCTCCTATAGAAGGAGTTTCCTGTTTTTCTGCTGTCTAATTTGTGTTATACAAAAATTTATAAGTAAGAAACTTGTAAAAATGGTTACCTATTTACTAAACATGGGAATGATACTTCTGTATGTACTCTTTTATATATAGTTCTGACTTTTGAATTATATAAATACATTACTTATTCAAAAAATAAAATTAAGTCATGTTTTGGAAACCTCAATGAATGAAAATTAAAATACTTTATTATAAAATATATATTCAAAAAAGTATAATAGAAATATATGTACAGTTAACAGTGGCTCAGTAGTAAAGAATCCACCTGTAATGCAGAAGCCGCAGGAGACATGAGTTCCATCCCTGGGTTGGGAGGATCCCTTGGAGCAGGGCATTGCAACCCACTCCAGTATTGTTGCCTGGAGAATCCCATGTACAGAAGAGCGTGGTGGGTTACAGTTCATAGGGTCGCAAAGAGTAGGACACAACTGAAGCAACTGAACACGCAAAGAATAATTTATCCATTTTATTGTTTGTGGGCATTTCAGTTCTTCCCATTCTTATATAATCTTCAGGTACAAAAGTTTCTATCAGATTTATACCCAGGAGTAATACTGTTGAGTCTTAACATGTTCAACTTTACTGGATAATACCAAGAACTTTTCCAAAGTGTACCACTGTTTTACAAGCCAAATGTATTTACTTACTTGTTCACCATCTGCTGAGGAGAGCACTGATTGTCTCACATATCTTCCCCAACACTAAGTACCTTAACCTATTTTTCTGAGCTACTTAGTCATTTTATTGATAATTGTTCATTGTATTATATATAATACTTAGTGAAGTAATTCAAAATAGGTTGTTCTTTTTCATTTTTCAGATGTCTTTTTCATCATCTACCCCTGTGGATCAGGAAATCAAAAGTCTTCGAGAGAAACTTAATAAACTTAGGCAACAGAATGCTTGTTTAGTTTCACAGAATCATTCTTTAATGACTAAAATAGAATCTGTCCACTTTGAATTGACACAGTCAAGAGCAAAAGTATGTTTCTTGAAATGGTGACTATGCCAACAGAAAAGAATCTCTTGAGATTTGTAATTGGAAAAATATTCCTTGTATTACCTTAATGTGTTATATATGATTTTTATTTTGATAATATATCAACCTATTAAAGAATCAATTTTATATGAATTTAATACTTGAAAATTATTTAGAGGAACTTGTATAATATATGCATTTAGATAAGTCAGAACTTCTTAAAATTCTTAAGATCACCAATTTGTGTGGTTTTGCTTCTTGTACAAAGAAAATATATAGCTTACTTATCTTCTTTACAATAATACACCCTCATTGTTGAAAACTTCAAAAATAGAAAAAAGGGAGAAAGATAACCCAGTTTCCGTGATCTAGAAACTACTTTATTGGTTTATCATATAATTGAATATTACACATTTGAATAGTTTTGTTTTTTCCTGTGTTTTATACTTCTTATATAGTCTAAGCATTTTTTGGTGCATTTACCTCGCTCTTCCAACAACCATTTTTTATGGTAGCATTAATGTTTTCTTATGTGAGTATACCATAACTTAATAACTCCCCTGTTTAAGTGGTTTCCTTTATTTTTCTATATGATTGATATTATGCAAAAAAATTAGAAGAAATGAAAGAGTCCAGTAATAGGGACATGGTAAATATATATATATATATATATATATGCATACATATAATTAATTGCTACCAAGCTTACTTTTGTTACTTAAGTGAAAGCATATATCAATGTATCAGTACTACAATATATTAATATATCAGAACTAAAACATATATCAATATATGAGTACTAAAATGCAAAGTTATTTGACTTTCATGGGACTTTGTAAAGTTTAGATGATATTTGTAGAGGCACTTAGAGTGGTATCTGTACAGTCAGCACTCAGAAACTTACCTGAAATATTTAGTGGCAGAAACAAACACACAGTAACTAATCTGTTTTTTTTTTTTTTTTATAAAATGAGCATATTTGTCTAAATGTTTGTGTTTTAGTACATGTATATATATACATATGATGTATATAAGGAAAGAAAGGCTATGCTATAACTCTGGTAACTATTAGAGAGTCATAGTGAGACTTTGTTTTTTAGACATAATTGTTTTAAGTAGTACAGTTATGGGAGGTATTTTATTTTTCTTTTGTTCTTTTCAAACAAAATAAAGTACACTGTTGTGCTTAAGGAGAAAAATGCTGCAGTGAACATAAAACTTTTTTGGTGTTTGGGATTTATTTCTGGGGTAGATTTCCAGAATGGTCAAATCACACAGAAAGTGTTTTTTCAGGCATTTACTGCACTCTGTCTACATTCAATGGTCTACTGATTAAACAAAACAAAACAAAACTATACTTTTAAATTTCTTTGAGGCAAAAATATCTTGTTTTTCTTGATTTCTCATGAGATTTACCTTCTCAGTGCATTTGCCATTTCTTTTGATATGTCTGTTTATTATATTTTAACTTTTTAGTCCCCTATAGATTCTTTTTAAAGTCATAGAGGCTTAATTATTTGAAGTCTTAGAGATATTAAGAGTTTTACTATTAACTACTGAACTATTAACATTTTAAGTGTTCCTTTCTTTGAGCATATAAATACACCAATGGTTATTCTAGGCAGTAAGATATTTGTATTTTATATACTTCTCTGTTTTTCTTTTTTTTAAGAACTGGGGTATTTTGGCTTATTGAGTTTTATTTTATTTCATTTTGGCTATGCTGGATCTTCACTGGGGTGTCCTTCTCTTGTTGAAGAGCATGGGCTCAGTAGTTCTGGTGCTTGGGCTCTCCAGGTGTGGCATGTGGGCTTAGTTGCCTCACAGCATGTGGAATCTTAGTTCCCCGATCAGAATTCGAACCTGTGTATCCTGCATTGGAAGGTAGATTCGTAACTACTGGACCACCAGGCAAGTCCCCTATCTTAGCATTTTCTAAATTGTTTAATAAAATATTTTTTAGGGAGGTTGCCTTTTCCAGGGCAGGTCTCAGCTTTGATGTTGTGTATGTGCCGCTTTTGGAAATCTTTTGCTCCCCTTTGTACTGGACAACATATTCATAATTGACATTTTAGCAAAGTCTGTGTAGTAGTTAACAGTTCTGGATCTTAATGTCTTGTCCTTTCTGGGCTTATTACCCTTCAGGCCTGCTGCCCAGCTGTCTTCCTGGGACTTCTCTTTGATGTTCTTCCAGGTTGTGTCTACGGTTTCCTGGGATCTCATGTTGACTTTCTTGGTTTACTCTTTCTTTAGTTGAAGCATATTTTCCAGTAGCTTCCTTGCCTGTTTGAAATGTCTTAATTTCTCCCCAACACTTGATTGAATTCTAGAATGAAAATTATTTTCCCCCAGAGTTTTTAGGACACTGCTTTTTTGTCTCATATCCTCTAGTGTGTGTCTGGAATGTTTAATTCCATTGTGAATTACATTTCCTAGCGTGTAAGATATCTTTCATTTGTTTTTCCATTTATGATAGCTTTTAGTATTTTCCTTCTTTCTATGGTGTTTTAAAATTTCATAGTGATTTATCTTTGAGTAGACCTTTGTTATTTATTGTACTGGTTACATAAAGATCTTCTGGTTGAAATCTTGGGTCCTTTGGTCCCTGAAAATTTTCTTATGTAATCTTGATTATTTTTTTCCCTTTGTTTTCTTTCTTCTGTCTTTTTTAACCTGATTGGTCCTTTAAATCTTTCAAGTTTTTGCCTGGTATTTTCTGTCTCTTTGTCTTCTTGTGATACTTTTTCAGAGATTTCCTCAACGTTGTCATCCTATTGAATCTTTTATTTTGGCTGTCATAATTTTTCATTTTCTAGAACTTTTCATGTTCTCTAATTGTTTTGTATTTGCAATATCCTCTCATTGCTCTCTCAATGATTTGTGTGTGTGTGTATGTATGTATGTATTTGCCTTGCTTCTGCCAGTTGCTTTTAACTTTTGTTTTGACCTCTCAGATGTTGGTGTTCTGGCTATTTGTATTTAAGAGAAGGCACTTAAATGCTGTTTGGAAACTCTCTGCAAAGGTGAGATTTGTTGTCCACTGAGCTTCATTTGTTGGTAATGGTTGAGGAGGTGGCTCTTTTGTAGGGAGCAATCTCCCTTCTCCCATTCAGTATCCATATGTGAGGTCTTTTACTTTGAAGTTCTTGAATTTCTGCAGCAAAGAATCCTTTGATTTCTTACCTGTGAGATAGCCCCACATGAGGTGGGATAGGAGGCTAGAAGCTGACTGTTCTGTATTAATCTCTTTGTTTTTTAACTCTACCTCATCTCTGCTCATCATTCCACAAAATGTTTCAAGAGTCCCAAATGTTTCCTGTTCAGTTTCTCCAGATTAGTAAACTGTCTCTCTCTCTTCTTAAGTGGAAGGCTGTTGGTGACTCTTGACTCCTGGTGTTCTGAGCATAGGAAAAGGAGGGACTTATCAAAGAGATCTTGAACTATGTTCCAAGTTTTCTCTTCTAGACCTCATCACTGTCCTGCACTATATACCTCATGCTTCCTTTTTCTGGGAATATTTAGTGTTCTTTTCCAGACACCATTTAGGTTGTTGATTTCCATCATCTTACACTCTTCATAGTCCAAGTTGTATTTTCTAGGTTTTCTCTAGTAATCATGTTTTCTAAATTTAGGCTTTAAAAAGAGTCAGTAGTATTTTTATGTAATTTTAAATGATTTGATCTTTGAAATTTAAATTTCTGATTTATGTGAAATTAATCTTTTTAGTTAGTATCAGTAGAGATTCTCTTTTATTTTCCCTAAATAGTTAACCAGTTATCTTGTGATACTAAGTTGAGGATAATGGGAGGAGCTTACATGAGACTGGCTTGTGATGATGACATGCCCATGTAAGTTGATAGACAAGATGAGCTTCATAATTGAAGAATGATTGGGGAGTTCTATTGAATTTCCATCAGATGGTAAGAGAAACTAAGGAGCAAATAGATGAATTTATTTTGTAAAGAAAGTACTCTGAAAGTTGTTTTTTGTTTTAGGTTTCTATGCTTGAATCTGCTCAAAAACAGGCAGCCAATGTACCAATCTTAGAAGAACAGATTATAAATTTGGAAGCAGAAGTTTCAGCCCAAGATAAAGTTTTGAGGTAAGATTTACAGCTTTTTTTTTTTTTTTAACACATTTCATTGATTAGAATGTAACATCAGGTGAGTGTGTGAATCTCATCCATATTTTCACCTGGGAAATTGCTAACAATGTCTGTTTTTATCATATGAAATCTCATGTTGTTTAGTCGCTAAGTCCTGTCTGACTATTCGTGACGCCATAAACTATAACCCACCAGGCTCCTCTGTCCATGGGATTTTCCAGGCAAGGGTGCTGGTGTGTGCTGCCATTTCCCAGGCAAGGGTACTGGAGTGTGTTGCCATTTCCTTCCCCAAGGGATCTTCCCACACAGGGATCAAACCTGTGTCACTTGCATTGTGGGTGGATTCTTGACCACTGAGCCACCTGAGAAGCCCATTTACGGCTTTAAAATACTTATTTTTGATATATCTTGTTAAATTTTGACCCCCACCCAGGCTTCCCTGGTGGCTTAGATGGTAAAGAGTCTGCCAGCAATGCAGGAGACCCAGGTTCAATCCCTGGATTGGGAAGATCCCTGGAGAAGGAAATGGCAACCCACTTCAGTATTCATGCCTGGAAAATCCCATGGACGGAGGGGCCTGGCAGGCTACACCCCATGGGTTTGCAAAGAGTCAGACATGAGTGAAGTGACTTAGCATGCACACACAGATAGACTGTCTCAGAACTTGATGAATCTGTTTTCAGTTTATCATAATTCTTGGCTGCAGGATACATGCAGTTGTATGACAGCTAAAAAAGACTAAATCTAAGCTATTTATTTATATGTTTTCATTAATATGAACTAGTTTACTTATTGTCCTACGTAGTTATGCTCGCTACTTTGATGGGAATTCAAAGAAATACAAGGAATCAGGCACTTTGTAATTTGTCTTCCTTTTCTGTTTTGAATACATGAGAAATACATGCATATTAAATAGCATATTGTTCCATTTTAGTGATTCTCAAAGATTAATTCTGGGACCAGCAGTATGAGCATCATCTAGAAACATGTAAGAAATGCAAATCTCAGTTCTGGTCTCAGACTTTCTGAATCACAGACTCTGGGAGTTGGGACCCAGCAGTCTATGTTTTAACAAGTCCTACAGATGATTCTGATTTACACTAAAATCATCTCTCATGACCATCAGAATTTTGTAATTTTTTTAGTAATACATATATTATGTTTATTCCTAGGTATTTTACATTTTTGTTTGTTGTGAATTTGTTCTTGTTCTTTTTTTTTTTTTTTTAGCCATGTGGCCTGTGAGATCTTAGTTCCCTGACCTGGAATTGAACTCAGGCCCTTGGGAATGAGAGTGCAGAGTCCTAACCACTGAACTGCCTGGCAATTCCCAATTTGTTCTTATCCTGTTCATTGATAGAATATAGGAAGGCTGCTGCTTTTTGTATAATATAATTATTTTCTAATTGGACTATTTCTCATACCTTTAATAAATTCTGATTTTTATTTTGATTCTCCAGGGATTTTCCAGGTAGCTAATGATATTATCAGCAAAAAAAGAATTTTGTCCTTCTTTTCTGAAATTTATACTTGTTACTTTTTCATTTTTGCTTTTTGCAACTGTCAGAAAAATCATTGGATATGGTGGTGATAATAGTCATCCTTATCTAGTTTCTGAAATATACCTAATGCTTCTAGGTATCATTAAATAGGGTATCAGCTTTTGTTTCAGACACATTTATCATTTGATGGCAGCATCCTTTTATTCCTTGTTAAAACTCATAGTATACCAGTGATGTATAAGCCTTTTCTCTGCCTCATGTAAAATATTTTTTTCTCTTAACTCAGTGATTTAAAATAATAGAATCCCAGACGTTGAACTGTTCTTGCATACCTGAAATAATCTCTTCAACAGCCTTTAAAAGTATCTTTATTTTATAGAGAGGCAGAAGATAAATTAGAGCAGAGTCAGAAAATGGTAATTGAAAAAGAACAGAGTTTGCAGAAGTCCCAAGAGGAATGTATAAGGCTGAAGGTGGACTTACTTGAACAAAGTAAACAAGGAAAGAGGTATGTGTTTTTAAAGGAAATAATTGTATTTCTAGGGGAAAAACAAAGAATATATAGTACCTATTTAAAATTCTGCATAGTTTTTGAAGTAGAAAAAATTTCAGAAATTTGTCAGTGAAAAATTTAATGTTTTTCATCCTTTAATTTTTAAAAATTTTTGATTAAAATTTTCACGAGTAGACTTTATATGTTATTGGCATTTTGAATTGGGATTAATTCCTTAAAGCCTGATAATGATTATCGATGAAATGACATTTACATATTTCTTAAATAAAATATATAAGATAATGTGGTTTGGTCTTCCTTTAGGAATAGATAAGTAATGCGAAAATATCTATTTTGTATAAGCCATGTCTTTTCTTTAAAGCCATATCTTAAGATAAAGTTTTCTAGATAACTGACCACGTAATTATTAACTTTGAATGTTCATTAACTTTTAAACTAATAAAGATAAAAGCTTTTTAGTTTAATGAGATTTTACCATATAATAATGTCATTGTAACAGTTTTTATACAGGGTAAAATCATAATCTGCATTTTTATCATCTTTGGCAACAAAAATATGTTTTAAAACTTCATCCTATGATATAAGTAATGTTATGAAGAAAGTGTTTTTGAAAAGTTGTCATAAATAGATAAATATTTGTTTGCATGTGCATTTAAACTTCTAAAACCTGCTCAAATCCTGTCTATGTCATTTTTTCATTAAAATGAGTTTGGAAGAATATTTTATCAGCAGTGTTTGGTTAGTATGGTTCAAGTTACAGTATATATTTGGTAAGCATTATTACTTAGTGGAAATGTTTAGTTTTGGACTCAAACCAGCTAGGTTTTAAAGTCTCAGTGAGTTTGTTACCTTGAAGAAACTATTTAACCTTCTTGAACCTCATTTTGTTCATATTAAGTCAAGATGATATTGTCTTGATGTGAGGGATAAATGAAAAAAGAAATGTAAGGTGCTTCATAAATAATAAACACTAACCATTGTAGCTGTTGTAAATATAAACTTTGTGGTCGAATAGTCTGAAAATCAGACTTTACTTACTCAGATGAACAGACGAGATACAAAAGAACATCTTTTCTTCATGTATTATCTTGTTATTTAAAATAACAAGATAATACATGAAGTTGGAGAAGGCAATGGCACCCCACTCCAGTGCTCTTGCCTGGAAAATCCCATGGATGGAGGAGCCTGGAAGGCTGCAGTCCATGGGGTCACACAGAGTCGGACACGACTGAAGCAACTTAGCAGCAGCAGCAGCCTTATAGCTAAGAAAAAGTACAGAAAGAATAACTAGTTCTCTGCAGAACTTAGAGATGATTTTTTATGGAAGGGGATTTTTTTTTTTGTTTTTGATTGTACTGGTTCTTCGTTGCTCACATGGGCTTTCTCCTTTTGGAGAGAGAGGGGCTGGCTACTCTCTAGTTGTGATGCATAAGCTTCTCATTGCGGTGCCTTCTCTTATTGTGGAGAACAGGCTCTGTGTGCATGGGCTTCAGTAATTGTGGCTCACAGGCCCAGGTACTCCCCAGCACATGAAATCTTCCCGGACCAGGGATCAATCATACCTGTGTCCCCCATTGGTCTACCAGGGAAGTCCAGGGGTAGGGTATTGACTTTGCTGTCATAAGGTGGATAAGCAGGGGTGCATGTGTTCTGGACAACATGTGCAAAGGCAGAGAAATACAAAAGAACATCTTTTCTGAAGAACGCTAGGAATTTTGTGTACTTATAAATGGACAGATATAGTACAACTTAAGGAAAAAGACAGGCTTGGTCCAGACTGTAAATGGCTTTTTGTTTTATGCCAAAGGATTTGTATTTTAACCCAGGAAGCATAAAACATCAATTCATATTTTTAGGTAGAGATGTGATATGAAGACTCTTGGAACTTTTTAAAGAACTAGAATGAATATTAATATTCTAAAATTGAAATATCAAAATCTTTACAAAGACTTTTTTGAGGGTAGAGATTAATCATAATGGATTAAAAAGCCAGTGTAAGTCAGAGATTGTTTAGCTTTATACAGTTTATAAGAGATATACTTAAAACATAAAGACACAGAATAAATAACAAGGTCCTGCTGTACAGGACAGGAAACTATATTGAATATCCTGTGATTAAACCATAATGGAAAAGAATATGAAAAAGAATATATATATATAACTGAGTCACTTTGCCATATAGCAGAAATTAAATGCAACATTTTATATTTTTTAAAAAAAACACATAAGGACACAGAAAAGATGAATGCAAAGGGATGAAAATTAATATTTTAGGCAGAAAACAAAATAGGTATAGTTATATTAGTATCACAGAGTAGATTTAAGTGCAAAAAGTATTACTAGAGTTAAAAAGAACTCTTGTATTTATATATATGTATATATCGGAGAAGGCACTGGCAACTCACTCCAGTAGTCTTGCCTGGAAAATCCCATGGACGGAGGAGCCTGGTAGGCTGCAGCCCATGGGGTCACAAAGAGTCGGACACGACTGAGCGACTTCACTTCACTCACTTCACACTTTATCACTGGAGAAGGAAATGGCAACCCACTCCAGTATTCTTGCCTGGAGAGTCCCGTGAACAGAGGAGCCTGGCTGGCCGTGGTCCATGGGGTCATAGAGAGTTGGACACAACTGAAGTGACTAAGCACGCACGCACATGTGTATATATGTATATATGTAATGTTTAGGTAACACTTCAGCAGGAAGCTATAAAGATTCTAAACTTATATCTAATAATCTAGTCCCAAAGTACATAAATAAAATAACAAAATTTCAGGTAGAAATGAACAAATCTGTAATCATACAGGGAATACTTTTACTGATTTACTAGAATTGTTAGATTAAGCAACAAAAAAGTAAGAAGCTGAAGAGTTGAGTGACTATTAATCTAATGGATGTATATATGGAATCCTGTAGCCAACCATTTGAGAATGCACATTCTTTTAGACACTCCTAGAATATTTATACTTTGTTACCTTATTCTTCCAGAAAACATGAATTTTAACAAAAATAAAAATATTTATGTCATACATAATCATCCTCTCAGACCATAGTGTAATTAAATTACATATGACAGCCCTACACCCCGCCATGGTCCTCCCTCCCTGAAAACCATGTAGTTTGAAAATGTAAAATCAGCCTTCTCGCTACTCGTGGATGATTGAAGAAATTATGATGAAAATTGGAAGACTTAGAACTGATACAAAAAATGTTTCATATTGCAGCTTGTGGGCTGTAGCCAAAGATATTCTTAGAAGAAAATTTTTAGTCTGTTCATGTATTAAAATTAGTATATGAATGAACTAAAACATTAAATTTATATAGTCAGGAAAAGGACATAAAAGAAAGAGCATCAAAAGAAAAATAGAAGTATTTAAATAATAAAGGGTGAAACGGATATATAGAAAACAATGAAACAATAGAGAATCCCCAAAACCCAGATCTGTTTTTTTTTCCCCCACAGTGGCCAAGATAATGGGCATTACATAAGATGAATCCAGGAGAAAATTAATCCACAAAAACCAATATTGGAATTGAAAAGGGTCCCCTAAATTACAGATTTAGCTATGATTTAAGAAATAAGACCAAGTACTGTGAACCATTTTACAATAATACATTTGAAAACTTAAACTAAATAAATGATTTTCCAACAAAATAAAGTTTAACAAAACTAACTTAAGAATAAATTGAAAACCCTAGTTTTTTAACCATTAAAGATATTGAATCAATTGTTAGAAATTTCCCCACAAGAAATAAAATGATCAAGATGATGATGATTCCATATATATGTGTTAGAATATGGTATTTATTTTTCCCTTCCTGACTCACTTCACTCTGTATAATAGGTTCTAGGTTCATCCACCTCATTAGAACTGACTCAAATGCATTCCTTTTTATGGCTGAGTAATATTCCATTATGCATATGTACCACAACTTCTTTATCCATTCATCTGTCAATGGACATCTAGGTTGCTTACATGTTCTAGCTATTGTAAATCGTGCTGCAATGAACAATGGGATACATGTGTCTCTTTCAATTTTGGTTTCCTCAGGGTATATGCCTAGGAGTGGAATTGCTGGGTTATATGGTAGTTTTATTCCTAGTTTTTTAAGGACTCTCCATACTGTATTCCATAGCGACTGTATCAATTTACAATCCTACCAACAGTGTAAGACCATTCCCTTTTCTCCACACCCTCTCCAGCATTTATTGTTTGTAGACTTTTTGTTGAGGGCCATTCTGACCGGTATAAGGTGACACCTCATTGTAGTTTTGATTTGCATTTCTCTAATAATGAGCATTGTTGAGCATCTTTTCATGTGTTTGTTAGCCATCTGTATGTCTTCTTTGAAGAAATGTTTGTTTAGGTCTTTTTCCCACTTTTTGATTGGGTTGTTTGTTTTTCTGGTATTGAGCTGTATGAGCTGCTTGTATATTTTGGAAATTAATCCTTTGTCAGCTGTTTCATTTGCTATTATTTTCTCCCATTCTGAGGGTTTTCTTTTCACCTTGCTTATAGTTTCCTTTGCTGTGCAGAAGCTTTTTTAAGTTTAATCAGGTCCCACTTGTTTACTTTTGTTTTTCTTTCCATTACTCTAGGAGGTGGGTCATAGAGGATCTTGCTTTGATTTATGTCATCGAGTGTTCTGCTTATGTTTTCCTCTAAGAGTTTTATAGTTTCTGGTCTTACATGTAGGTCTTTAACCCACTTTGAGTTTATCTTTGTGTGTGGTGTTAGGAAGTGTTTTAATTTCATTCTTTTACATGTAGCTGTCCAGTTTACCCAGCACCATTTGTTGAAGAGGCTGTCTTTGCCCCATTGTATATTCTTGCCTCCTTTGTCAAAAATAAGGTACCCATAGGTGCATGGGTTTATTTCTGGGCTTTCTATCTTGTTCCATTGCTCTATATTTCTGTTTTTGTGCCAGTACCATACTGTCTTGATGACTGTAGCTCTGTAGTATAACCTGAAGTCAGGAAGCTTGATTCCTCCAGCTCCATTCTTCTTTCTCAAGACTGCTTTTGCTGTTCAGGGTCTTCTGTGTTTCCATATAACTTGTGAAATTTTTTGTTCTAGTTCTGTGAAAAATGCCATTGGTATTTTGATAGGGATTGCATTGAATCTGTAGATTGTGTTTGGTAGTATAGTCATTTTCACAATATTGGTTCTTCCTACCAAGGAACATGGAATATCCCTCCATCTGCTTATGTCATCTTTGATTTCTTTCATTAGTGTCTTATAGTTTTCTGTGTACAATTCTTTCATCTAGAAAAATGGTACTGAAGAATTTATTTACAGGACAACAGTGGAAAAGCAGACAGAGAACAGACTTACTGACATGGGGAGAGGGGAGGAGAGGGTGAGATAAATGGAAAGAGTAACATGGAAACTTATATTACCATATGTAAAATAGATAGTCAATGGGAATTTGCTGTATGGCTCAGGAAACTCAAACATGACTTTGTATCAACCTAGAGGGGTGGGGTGGGAAGGGAGACAGGAGGGAGTTTCAAAAGGGAGGGGATATATGTATACCTATATCATATAGGCTGATTCATGTTGAGGTTTGACAGAAAACAGCAAAATTCTGTAAAGCAATTATCCTTCAATAAAAAATTAATTTAAAAAATGATGATGATTAGAAGAAACATTTCCATTATGGCTCACAGTAGCTAAAATGAAAAAGACTCACAGTATCAAGTTTTTAATGTTGTAGAGCAACTGAATTTTAATATATTTCTAGCAGGAGTATAAATTCATAGACCAGTTTGGAAAACTGTTTACCAATGTCTACTAAATTTAAATGTAAGTCACCCTATGATCCAGAATCCATTCTAACAGAAGTGAAGGCCTATATCTATCAAAAATATGTGCAAGGGTGCTCAAAGTAGCTGTATTCATAATTACTAAGTGTTCATTAATAGTAGAATCAATAAATATATTCACATTATGAAATATATGCATTAGTGAAAAATATCAACTATAGCTGTTTAACAACAGAGATAACACAGATATAATGTTAAGCAAAGGAAGCCAGATGCAAAAGAATACTGTGTATTTACTTAAGAAATCAAAAATGGGCAAAATGAATGTGATGTTAAAAGTCCAAATAGTGCTTACCATTTTGAATAAAAAGTATTGACTGAGAGGGTGCATATGGAAGCTTTTTGGGTGCTAGAAATGTTCTGTATTTGATCTGGATAGTAGTTATGTGGGTACATAGGTAAGAATTGATGCTTTTGAATTGTGAATCAATCCTAAAGAAAATCAACCTGAATATTCACTGAAAGGACTGTAGCTGAAGCTGCAGTACTTTGGCCACCTAATCCGAAGAGCCAACTCATTGGAGAAGATCCTGATGCTGGGAAAGATTGAAGGCAAAAGAAGAGGGTGGCAGAAGATGAGAGGGTTAGATAGCATCAGTGACTCATTGGACATGAATTTGAGCAAACTCTGGGAGATAGTGGAAGACAGAGGAGCCTGACATGCTATAGTCCATGGGTCCCAAAGAGTTGGAGATGATTTAATACTGAAAAAACAACATTTATATACAAATTCATTCACTTAAGATGAGCACTTTTATTTTAATGAAAAATTAAAATAGAAACTATATGTTAAATGTAAAAAAATCTACAGAAGAATAGGTACAGTCTTAATGGAAGTTTAAAAATGTGCTCAATATTTGTTTTAATCAGGTATGGCAAGATACACAGACATGGAAATGGCTATCCTGAAGGAAGTTTTTATACTCAAATTACTAGAAATAGGAGACATGACATGTCATGTAGAGGGGATCATACAGGGAAGTTTAAGTATGAAGGTGTTTAGAAGACAGAGGGAGTAGGGAGAAAAACATGAACAAGAGATTTTACTGTGATTTCTGTGGGAAGAAATGGTTGAGGTTGAGTATTCAACCTTCAGATTGGCTAGTATGAATAATCTCGGTAGGCTGGCATGTAAGGCTGTCTTGAGTTGTCTGATACCTGGTCCTGGGGTGATTAGGACAGGAGACTATTGGCCTGGAGCGTGACAGCCAGATAGAGGAATGGAGAGTAGGCTCTGGGTTGCTTAGTTTGTATATGAAAGGTGCACCCCCATGTGCATAGTCTACTAACCACTGAGAATTGGCTAGTGCTGGGAGGGCCAGTGTTCATAGGGTCAGTAAGACAACAGATGTCAAAACATCAGACTAAAATGATAATACAATGGAGAAAATAATAAAACTTCTTTGAAAGTCTTAAGAGAAGATCTAACTAATGAGGTATATACCATTTTTCTGTAAGGGAACCCAACATAAAGGTATCAGTTTTCTCCCAATAATTTATATGTTCAATACAATACCAACCAGTATCCTAACAAGTTTTGATAAAAGTTAATGAACCGACCCTAAAAATTGTGTGGAAGAACCAAAGTTCAAGGACAAATAAGGCACTTTCGAAGCTGTAGGCCAAGGCAGAGAACATGTCTATAGATAAGCAAGACTTCTAAAGTTATACTAATTAAGTCAATATGATATTTGTATATGTGTGCTTGCTAAGACACTTCAGTTGTGTCCGACTCTTTGTGAACCTATGGACTATAGCCCCCCAGGCTCCATGGCTACTGTCCATGGGATTCTCCAGGCAAGAATACTAGAATGGGTTGCCATACCCTCCTCCAGGGGATCTTCCCAATCCAGGAATTGAATCCCTATCTCATTATGTTTCCTGCATTGGCAGTCAAGTTCTTTACCACTAGTGCCACCTGGGAAACTCGATATTGGTATAGGTATAAACAGAAGGTTAGTCGTACAGGACAAAGACCCTTAAGCAAAAACACATATGGTGAAATCTTGTTATGTAATAAGTGGCATTACAAATCAGGACAAAGGATGGATGAATCAATAATTTAGGTACTGGACAAACTGACATCAAGTGTTTCATTTGTGATATAGTGAGAAGGGTATAGCACCAGTTATGTGGTGTGCCTCTCAAGAATGAATAGCCTGAAACTAGTTATGAGGAAACATCAGACAAGCTCAGCTTAGTCTTCTGTAAAACAACTGTTTATTCTTGAAAAATGTCAGAGTCATGAAGGACTAAGAAAAACTGAGAAGATGTTCCAGATTAAGACTAAAGAGACATGATAACTTAAAGCAATAAGTGATCCTGGATCAGAAAAAAGAAAATTCCATAAAGAAATGATTGGAATAATTAATAACATTTATATATAGTTGGACCATAAAGAAGGCTGAGCACCGAAGAATTGATACTTTCAAATTGTGGTGCTGGAGAAGACTCTTGAGAGTCTCTTGGACAGTAAGGAGATCAAATCAATCAGTTCTAAAGGAAATCAACCCTGAATATTCATTGGAAGGACTGTTGCTTAAGCTCCAATACTCTGGCTATATGATGTGAAGAGATAACTCTTTAGAAAAGACCCTGATTCTGGGAAAGCAGGAGGAGAAGTGGGCAACAGAATATGAGATGATTGGATGGCATCACTGACTCATTGCACATAAGTTTGAGCAAACTCCAGGAGATAGGGAGATAGGGAAAGATAGGGAAGCTAGGCATGCTTCATTTCCTGGGGTCGCAAAGAGTGGAACAGACTTAGTGACTGAGTAACAACATAGTATCAATTTTAGATTTCTTAAATTTGATAGTTACTTATGGTTATATGAAACAATCTTCATGTTCTTAGAAGACATGTGCTGAAGTATTTAGGACTGAAGTTTATTAATTACTCCAGAATATATAGTTCAGTGCAAAAATATCTCTCAAATGAGAGACATAAAGCAGTGGTAGCAGATTGACAAAAATCCACATTAAGGGGTTACTGATTTAAAATTTTAAAAACAAAAACTTCAGAAAATGATGCTGGATGAATTGATTATTGATTAAAAAATTAAAATAGATTGCTCATACAATACCTGCATTAAAAAAAAATTCCAGATGTATTAAAGGCCCAATTGTGAAAAGGAGAACTATTAGAAAAAATATAAGGGAATCTTTTCTATGTTGTATCACGGTAGGGAAGGATGTTTTAAAATGAAAGCCAGAAAACATAAACATTACAGGAAGAGATTGCTGTTGTTCCGACACTAAGTCATGTCTTAGTGCAGCATGCCAGGCCTCCCTCACTATCTACTGGCGTTTGCCCAAGTTCACTTTCTTTGAATCAGTGATTCTATCCAACCGTCTCATCCTCTGCCACCCTCTTCTTCTTTTGCCTTCTATCTTTCCCAGCATCAGGGTCTTTTCCAGTGAGTCGGCTCTTCGCATCAGGTGGCCAAAGTATTGGAGCTTCAGCTTCAGTCTTTCCAATGAATGTTCAGGGTTGATTTTCTTTAGGACTGACTGGTTTGATCTCCTTGCAGTCCAAGGGATTCTTCAGAGTCTTCTCCAGCACCACAGTTCAAAAGCATAAATTCTTCAGCGCTCAGCCTATTTTATTGTCCAACTGTCACATCCCTGCATGACTGTCGGAAAGATCACAGCTTTGACTATACGGACCGTTGTCGGCAAAATGATGTCTTTGCTTTTTAAATATGGTGCCTAGGTTTGTCATAGTTTTCCTTTTAAGAAGCAAGCAGCTTCTAATTTCATGGCTGCAGTCACCATCTGCAGTGATTTTGGAGCCCGAGAAGAGGAAATCTGCCACTGCTTCTACTATTTCCCCTTCTATTTTCCATGAAGTGATTGAGCCAGGTGCCATGATCTTAGTTTTTTTTAAATGTTGAGTCTTAAGCCAGCTTTTTCACTCTTCTCTTTCACCCTCATCAAGAAGCTCTTTAGTTCCTCTTTGCTTTCTGCATAAGGGTGGTGTCATCTGCATATCTAAGGTTATTGATAGTCTCAGCAGTCTTGACTCCAGCTTGTAACTCATCTAGCCCAGCATTTCGCATGATATATTCTGCATATGTTTAATAAGCAGGATGACAATATACAGCCTTTTAATACTCCTTTCCCAATTTTAAACTGGTCAATTGTTCCATGTAAGGTTCTAACTGTTGCTTCTTGACTCGCATACAGGTTTCTCAGGAGGCAAGAGGGATGGCATGGGGTAAGGGATATACAGTAATAAAAGACAAAGATTCTGAAGAGATAAAGGATAGGAAGTTCAAATGGCTAATGAAACATGAAATTTGCTTAACCTTACTGTCATCAAAAATGTTAATTAAAATTATAGTAAGTTTATAAAGCTACAGTCATTTCACACTGTTATTTAATTGATTGGCAAAAGTTTTAAATTTGATAGTAACTACAGTAACTTACTGAACATTTATTGTGTATAAATGCTTCTAAGTGCTTCTGGTGTGTAACTTACTTATTTCTCATACTGTCATATGAGATTGATAATACTCTGCATAAATAGATGAGGAAACTGAATTAGAAGTTAAAGTCACCCCATTAGAAAGTGGTAGAGGGAGAATTTGAACCCAAGTAACTGACTCTAGGCCCCAGGGAATTGAATACCATGCCAGATATAGTAGTGTAAAGTGGTTATTTAGAAAGATTATGGAAACAAGTTACGTTTCAAGTAATCTGTGAGATCTTGGGCAAGTTACTTAACCTCTCATTTTCTGATTTTGGGCACCTACTTTTTTTTCTTTTAATACTAAGAAGGTTTAAAAAATTATTTATATTTTTGGTTGTGCTGGATCTTCATTGCTGCAAGGCAACTGTCTCTAGTTTGCGGAGAACAGGGTGGGGGCTATTCTAGTCGCAGTGTGTAGGCTTCTCATTGTGGTGCCTTCTCTTGTTTCTACACACAGGCTCTAGGTGCACAGTCTGTAGGTGCACAGGCTGAGTAATTGCAGACAGAGGAGCCTGACAGGCTACAGTCCATAGGGTGCAAAGAATCGGACACAACTGAACTGACTTATCACACACGTGGGCCTCCAGTGTGCTTAGGTTTCAACAAACTCTCATACCTATTGCCAAGGAGCTACGCACCACAGATGTTCATTGCAATACTGTATTAACTGGAAACAACCTTAGTGCCTAGCAACTAAAAAAATGGATGAACAAATTATACTATTTTTATACCACACAATAGTATATAGTAGATTTATTTAAAAATGAACTATAGTCACAGGGGTGAACATACACAGATCTTAATGATAATTAATAAAAGTAGTCTATAGAAGGACGTATATATACATTGTGGTACCATTCATATGAAATATTAAAAACATGGAAAAAAGCCTAGAAGGGATGGGGTGGCAGGTGGGAGGGAGATTCTGGAGGGAAGGGACATATGTATACCTATGGCTGATTCAGGTTGGCGTATGGCAGAAACCAACACAATATTATAAAACAATTATCCTCCAGATAAAAATAAATTTAAAAGAAACATGGAAAAGAAAGTACAGTCCTTCATTGAATGTAAGATTACACAGATTTTAAGGTGTACCGTTATTTTCAGTTCAGTTCAGTCGCTCAGTTGCGTCCGACTCTTTGCGACCCCATGAATTGCAGCACGCCAGGCCTCCCTGTCCATCTCCAACTCCCGGAGTTCACCCAAACTCATGTCCATTGAGTCAGTTATTTTAGTAATCATTAAAAATAGCACCATGAAACTATGGTATGCCATCAGAATTAAAATAACCTACCAGTTTAAGAGGTGTTAAAAATGTGAAAACAGTGTGCCTCTTCAAATAGATAAGCTGTGATGTATTGTTTGTGGTTTTTTTGGTTAACCTATGAATATACAAAATGTATAATAATAAAAAGTTAGACTAGTGTTACCTCTGTGGTAGAAGTCAGGGTAATGGGATTTGGAGGGGAATACACAGGATTGTCAACTCTAATGTCTGTGATATTTTCTTTGCTTAAGATAAAGGCTACATTAAATACAGTGAAGAGTTTAAGATTCATAAAAGTTGGGTTGAGAATACATGGGTTTATTTATCCATTCTTTTCTGTGTGGCTGAAAATGTTAAACCCTTTTTAAAGAAATTGCTGGTAAGGAAGAGTAGTTAAGTATAAAGTGGATAAGTTTGGCTTGAAAGATGACAGAGGAAAGCACATATCTGTGAAGGTTTTTGTTTGAGAAATGCTGCAGGTATCCTTTGCTCTCTGAATTCTAGCTATATCAATGAAGGAATAGAATATATTCTCTTAGATTTTCAAATAAATGCCCCCTTTTTTTTAAATCTGAAACTTTGATCTAAGTAGATAGCTCAGATAATCTGCAGTTGCTCTCCAAATTTAAGAACCTCTTATATTCAGGAAGTAAGAGATACTTTATTTTTTCTATCTCTTTTAGAAAACACATTTTATCTTTTAAAATATTTTTTTGGCCATGCCATGTGGCATGTGGGATCTTAGTTCCTCCAACAAGAGATCAAACTCGTGCCCTCTGGCATTGGAAACACAGAATCTTAACCATTGGGCTATCGGGAAAGTCCTGTGAGATACTTTAACTCGAATTTGTAAGCCCATAGAGAAGACTCTGAAAATATAAAAATAAAAGTTCCTGAAAGGGAGGAACTAAGATCTAGAGTATAGACAAAGGAATTCACTTTGGATAAGAGAAGAGTTGCTAACTTTAAAATAATGGGATTAAAAATAGGTTTGAATATAGAAAAAATTTTAGATATGGGTGTGAAATTGACCAAATGCCAGCCCAGTAGTCTCAGTTCAGTGTGAGAGATATGAGGAAAGGTCAGAATCAACTGAGAGGTGAGACAACGTGGTTGTCGGTGGTTGGATTTTGTTGTTAAGATTTTGTATCTTATATCAGTAGAAGTTACTGTCATTTGAAATACATTTTTAAAAATTACTTGGCCTTTGCAAAGATTACAAGATTTACTGAGTATTTTTAATATACTAGACCATGGACTGTTTCTGTAATACCTGAATTTTGAGATCTATCATACAGCCTCAGGCTACTTCCTAATCTCTCTTTTCCAGATAGGAAAAAAAATTGCCAACACATAAAAATGTTTCAAAGTTTATAAGTATTTTATGTTCTGTTTTGTTTTTCATGTAGATATCTTATATTGATGAAATTATTGTAGTCTAATCTTCATTTTTCATTTTAAGTCTTATACTCATTTTTTTTAACAGAGAAATCTGCTTCTCTCTAATTATTCCTTATAATTAAATACAGGTTACTTTGGAACTTAAGTACACAAGTACAGAGCATTCTTTACTTTTATTAATTATCCGTTTTTTTAATTTTAGAGCTGAACGACAAAGGAATGAAGCACTATATAATGCTGAAGAGCTAAGTAAAGCTTTCCAACATTATAAAGAAAAAGTGGCTGAAAAACTGGAAAAGGTAAGAGGCAATTGTGCAAATTCAGTGTTTTGTATTGTCCGTATTCTGAAAATAAAGATAGACATAGAATATCTTTATTTATAGTTAAAGCAAGGAGTAATTTTTATGATCTCACTCATAATAATTGAAATAAAGAATGTATAATGATTAGTTAATATAATATTTACAGTCTTATAATGAGCATTAACTTTCTTATCCAAAGAAGGAAAAGAATGGAGATAAGAGAACAAACAAAATATAGAGAAAGATGAGTGAATAGTTTGGAGCTATAGAAGTAAAAGCAGGAAATTTGTTCCCATTACCTCAGTGAAAATGAAGGCAGAGTAGATTATGTAGCCTTTAATTGGTCTCTCTAGGTATAACACCCTGAGAGGGGCTCCACTTCTGTCTCAGAGGAAGGTTCCTTGAACAGGTTCTACATAGTAATATAGGGTTTAATTATGTTCATTGAATATATTCAAGTAATACCACATGACAATAAACCTGTTTGGAGGGAGCCCATGTTGGACATTCAGAAAAATTCTTTATATCCTTAACTAATATTTATAAATTCTGTTCAAAGAAAGGTAGAAAGGGAAGAAATATTAACAATTAAAAGAATTAAGATTCCATTAGATTCTGAAGTTTTAAGTGTGAATTAATAAGATCACTGTTTTGAAAGCCTTGGAAAAGGTCCCTTTGGGAAAGAAATACCGTAGAAAGGATTTTTTTTTTTTGGCCACACCACATGGCTTGTGGGATCTCAGTTCCCCGACCAGGGGTTGAACCCAGGCCTCTTGGCAGAGATATCATGGACTCCTAACCACAGAACTGCCAGGGAATTTTTAATAAGGTAATCTGGAAGGGGAGGTAGAATCCTTAGTATGAAGAATATCCTCCTCGAGAGGGAGGACCAAAGAGAGGAAAATGGAAGAGATGAGTTTTTTCACATGTCTCCTCAGGATGGTTGATTTCACAACTGCTCAGCATAGCCCTAGAATCTAACAAAGGAATTGGGGCTAATCTGTCCAGTCCTCTACTCTCACTCCTCAAATCTGGCTGCTTGACTTTTTATATCTTTTAAGTTTGGGGCTGTGATTCCATTGGGAGTATTCTGTGGCTAAAATTTCAAAAATTGCTTCTCTGGAACATTTGCCTTTTGTAACTTAATGTTACTAAAGTTAGTAACATTAGCTTTTAGTAACAATGTAGCTTGCCTTGTCAAGTTGCTTTCCTTGTCCAGGTAAGACCAGAACAATTCTGCTTATAGGTAATAGTGCTATTGTCCCTCTCTTGAAGTTGTTAACTATTTATGGATAGGTGTTAATATTCCCCCTCTCTGTTCTTTATTGCTAGAAGTTCACTTTCTTCCTTTCACTACAAGGCTGGGGACTTAAACTTGTGGAGTACTTACTCCATTCTCCTGTTTTTTTCTGAAATCACGCATTTGAAATGGCTAAAACTTATGACCACATTAGTATGTTGACTTAAAACAGATTATTGTTTTAGGTTCAAGCTGAAGAAGAAATATTAGAGAAAAATCTAATTAATTGTGAAAAAGAAAATAAAAGGCTACAGGAAAAGTGTGGTCTGTATAAAAATGAACTTGAAATTCTAAAAGAGAAATTAAGGTACAGTATCCTATTATAGAAAAAAGATTTTTTTGTGTGGAAGTAGAAGTAGCAGCAGAGTAAAACCTGAAACATTTGAAAATAGAATATTTTGTATTCTGTAATTATGGCTTTAAATTATCTAGAAAGATAGGCATTCATAACTAAGATTGTTTTCTACTTATAAGGTTCAGGTTATCAATGAATAAAACGTGTGTTGATGTTAACATACTTAAATAGAGTAGTATGATCAACATTTTGTCTTGCATACATATAGAAAAAATTAACAGAGACCTAATGTCTTTGGAAGGAAAGTTATGACCAACCTAGATAGCATATTAGAAAGCAGAGACATTACTTTGCCAACAAAGGTCTGTCTAGTCAAGGTTATGGTTTTTCCAGTGGTCATGTATGGATGTGAGAGTTGGACTGTGAAGAAAGCTGAGTGCTAAAGAATTGATACTTTTGAACTGTGGTGTTGGAGAAGACTCTTGAGAGTCCCATTGACTGCAAGGAGATCCAACCAGTCCATCCTAAAGGAGACCAGTCCTGGGTATTCATTGGAAGGACTGATGCTAAAGCTGAAACTCCAATACTTTGGCGACCTCATGCGAAGAGTTGACTCATTGGAAAAGACTCTGATGCTGGGAGGGATTGGGGGCAGGAGGAGAAGGGGACGACAGAGGATGAGATGGCTGGATGGCATCACCAACCCTATGGAGATAAGTTTGAGTGAACTCCGGGAGTTGGTGGTGGACAGGGAGGCTTGGCGTGCTGATTCATGGGGTCACAAAGAGTTGGACACAACTGAGCGACTGAACTGAACTGAATGTCCTTGTAATGTGGCCACATCAGCTAGTTAGTAGAATATATATTCTTCAGATTAGGAGAAATCACCTAGTTTAACATTGTAATTTCAAGATGTAAAAAATGTGAAAAAGGGAACTGATGAAATTCAGTTACAGTTCTAAAATTAGGTTGTTCTAATGTTTGACGTGTTTATATATATTAAAAAATAATGCTGATAATAATCTTATTAATAGTTAATTAGATTTTACCTTTTAGAGTTGTGGCTAATAGTTCATGATTTTTCCTTATACTTTCTAAAACTTGATGCTGCAAAATATCGTGTTAGGACTTAAGAGTTACTCTCCTGTCGTACACTTTTTAAAAGGGAGCTGAAATGCCTCCAAAATAGTGGAGTTATTCTGTCCAATTACTGTGAAACACTGGGCAAGTTTCATTTTTCTTTGCCTCATTTTCCTTATCTTTAATCAGGGAGTAACAATAGTACCAGCCACATAAAGTTGTGAGTGCCTAACATGCAGAAGATAGGCACTCAGTAAATGTGAGTAGGTTTCAGGATTAAGCTTTAAAATATCATAAAAGTGAGATTGATTAACATGATTATTGAAAGTGAATGTTTAATTTTCATTTTTATGCTTTTTTCTTCATAGGCAGTTAAAAGAAGAAAATAATAATGGGAAAGAAAAATTAAGGATCATGGCAGTGAAAAATTCAGAAGTCATGGCACAACTAACTGAATCTAGACAAAGTATTCTGAAGCTAGAGAGTGACTTAGAGGACAAAGATGAAATACTTAGAGAAAAATTTTCTCTAATGAATGAAAACCGAGAATTAAAAGTTCGTATTGCAACACAGAATGAGAGACTGGATTTGTGTCAGCAGGAAATAGAAAGTTCGAGGGTAGAACTGAGAAGTTTGGAAAAAATTATGTCCCAGTTGCCTGTAAGTATGTGACAAGGAAAATTTTACCTAAGTGCTTTATAAGAGATCATGATTTTGTTGTTGCTTTATTACCTTCCATTGTTTTCCTTATATACCTGCTTTCAGTCATCAGTTCTTTCTATCTCATCCTTTTTTCTTTTCTGAACTTACCTTTCTACTGTTCTACCCTGTCTCAATCTCTCTTATGCCATGTATAAGAATGCCATCAAATTTTTAAAAACAGTTTTATTAAAGGAACTTTTATATACCACAATATTCACCTATTTTAAGTATACTATTCAATGATTTTAGGTAAATCTATAAGTATGGAAATAATCATCACAATCCCGTTTTCATATATTTCTATCCCCCAAAGGCCCCTTGTGCCCATTTATAATTAGTCTCAGTACTGTGATGCTGTGAAAGATTGAAGGCAGGAGGAGAAAGGGGACACAGAGGATGAGATGATTGGATGGCATCATTGACTCAATGGACAAAAGTTTGAGCAAACTCCAGGAGGTCATACCCTGGAGAAGGAAATAGCAACCCACTCCAGTATTCTTGCCTGAAAAATCCCATGGACAGAGGAGCCTGATGGACACAGTCCATGGGGTTGCACAGACATGGGGTCGGGTACAGCTTAGCATCTGAACAACAACCCATCCCCACTCCGAGGGGATCCATTCTTCTGCCTCTAGAGATTTGTCTTTTCTGGACATTTCATATAACTGAATTATACAGTATGTGGTCTTTTGCATTCTTAATGTTTTTGAGGATCTTTCATTGTGATATGTATCAGTATTTCATTTCTTTCTGTTGTTTAATACTATTCCTTTGTATGGATCTGCCACATTTATTCATTCACCAATAGGAGGACGTTTGGGTTTTTTCCACTTTTGGACTGTTATAAATGATGCTGTTTTGAGCATTTGCTTACAAGTCTCCATCCACAGATTTCTCTTGAGTAGATACCTAGAAGTAGATTTGCTGAGTCATGTGGTAAATTTATGCCAAATTGTTTTCCAAAGTGGCTGCACCACTTTAATTCTCACCAGCAATATATGAGGATTTCTGTTTTTCTGCATCTTCAGTTCAGTTCAGTTCAGTCGCTCAGTCCTGTCCGACTCTTTGTGACCCCATGAATCTCAGCACACCAGGCCTCCCTGTCCATCACCAACTCCCGGAGTTCACCCAAAATCGTGCATCGAGTGGGTGATGCCATCCAGCCATCTCATCCTCTGTCGTCCCCTTCTCCTCCTGCCCCCAATCCCTCCCAGCATCAGGGTCTTTTCCAATGAGTCAACTCTTCGCATGAGGTCGCCAAAGTACTGGAGTTTCAGCTTTAGCATCAGTCCTTCCAGTGAATACCCAGGACTGATCTCCTTTAGGATGGACTGGTTGGATCTCCTTGCAGTCAATGGGACTCTCAAGAGTCTTCTCCAACACCACAGTTCAAAAGCATCAATTCTTCGGTGCTCAGCTTTCTTCATAGTCCAACTCTCACATCCATACATGACCACTGGAAAAACCATAGCCTTGACTAGACAGACCTTTGTTGGCAAAGTAATATCTCTGCTTTTGAATGTGCTATCTAGGTTGGTCATAACTTTCCTTCCAAGCAGTAAGCGTCTTTTAATTTCATGGCTGCAGTCACCATCTGCAGTGACTTTGGAGCCCCCAAAAATAAAGACTGACACTGTTTCCACTCTTTCCCCATCTATTTCCCGTGAAGTGATAGCCAACATTTATTCTTGTCTGTCTTTGATTACAGCCATATTAATGAGTATTAATTGATATCACATTGTGGTTTTAATTTTCATTTCCGTGTTGACTGTTGAACAGCTTTTCATATACCTTTTAGAATTGTTTTTATGGTAGCATGTGGCCACCTTTTCTCTGAGTTATAGATATGACCATATTTATAAATGAGGTTAGGAAGAAAAGTATACTTGTATCAGAAATTTGTTATTGATAGGTGTAAAATAAAGGTGAGATCAGAAGAAAAGGTATAGATAAATGTGTCATGGTTGGTTTTACATATGAATGGATGGTACATTTTTATCAGTTTTAAACTGTCATGGATTTAGGATGCTGAAAGATGCCTTAGTAATCATTCAATTCAATACCATCATTTTATTGGTAAAGAAATGTACCCAAGGAAATAAATAATTTATCCTGTTAGTGAGTGGCAGAATTAAAACCAGAACATAGAATTCTTGGTTTCCATCCCCCTGAAATATCTACTTTCCTAGGATGCTGATTATTTGCTTAAATTTTTAATTGTACTGATTACTTGTAAAATTTGGTAATAATAAAATACAGTAGCATTCATTTTAAATTGATGCTTTCATTTGACTTAATATGAAGAATTACCTGATATGTGGTTCTGAGAGTCAAGTGGTAATACATGCTTGATATACTATATAACATGGTTTGGAAATGTGAATTTAGAAAAATTTTTCTATTCCTAAAAAGTGTGATTTGGTTATAGTTTGAAGGTAGTAGTCATTAAGTGCTTACCTTGCCCTTTTAATAATTAATTTTCAAAATTCTCTATTCAGAACATACAGCATACATACAGAGATCAATATAGTACATTTGCTAAATCTGGGAAATGTTTTGATATCTACTGCAGAATAAAATCTTTTAGGGAGATAAAACCTCATTATATATTTTGTTAATCCCGATTCACTTCTCTCCCCAGAGGTAGCCACTGTTCTGAAATTCATATGTATTCTTCTTGTCCATATTTTAAATATTGCCCCATATAGATATATCCAGGAAAAAAAATAGAGTTTAGTGCATTTTTGAAAATTCTATATATGCCTCTCTTGCTTTTCATTCCATGTTATGAAATATCTCCATAATGATTTATATAATGGAGATTTAACTATTATAGTTTTCCCATTAATATTTTATAATGTGTAATAAATTTATATATTCTATTGATGACTGTTAGATTACTTCTGTGCATGAAATTTTTCAGACTTGAAGTTCTGCATAAAAAATGATTATGTCATAGGTATTATAAGTTTATATATCTTTGTTTTTAAACTTGCAGTTAAAAAGAGAAATATTTGGTTTTAAATCACCTCTTTCTAAGCACCAGATGAGCAGTTTGTCAAATAAGCAAGACAGTTACATTGGCTGCTGTGAGACAAATAAAATGGTGATTTCGGAATTGAGGTATGGTTTTCAGATCCTGAAGTTGTAGCAAATACAATGTTTTTAAAAAATTGGAATTAAGATCTTTGATTAAATTGAAAAATATGCAGAGAAAGCTAGAGAATGTTTTAACAAATATCTATATTTCCACATGAGTTTGAGCAAGCCTGGGAATTGGTGGTAGACAGGGAAGCCTGACATGCTGTAGTCCATGGGGTCGCAAAGAGTCGGACAGGACTGTTAGACTGAACTGAACTGAACTGAACTGGTATTTCCACGATGAAGGTTGATTCTTCTTAACATTTTTTGATACTTTTTTTCAAATCTGTTTCTTTAAATGAAAAGTAAAACATTACAGGATGGATAATTCCCTTAATCCTTAACACTAGACCCATTCTCCTCCTAATTATCTGCTATCATGAGTTGGGTATCTACTCTTCAGTTCATTTGTGCATGTTTACACTCATATGCATAAATATGCTGTTTTTATATTGTTTGTAATTTTGCTTTTTCACTTAGCATCATTTTAAAATTCTTCCATGTTGAGGTAGGTAGGTGGAATGATTGTTCAATGGATGGATTAGTATTGTTAGTCTAGTTTTAATAGAAGTGTAAGAGTCTATCTTATAACTTCATCACAATTTATCTGTTCCTTTATTTATATAGTTACCTTACAGTAAGTCTCCTACATACAGTCAAGTTCCATTCCAAGAGTGTGTTCTTAAGTCCAACAAAGTTAACCTAGGTACCCAACTAATACAATCTGTTATATAATATATATATTTTATATATATATAAACTATAATAGGTTTATAATACTTTTCACACAAATAATACATAAAAAAACAAACACAAAAAAGAAAAAAATTTAATCTTACAGTACAGTAACTTGAAAAGTACAGTAGCACAGTACAATAGTTGGCATACAGAGGTCGGTATCAAGTGAACAGGCAAGATGAGTCACTAACTGAAGGAGGGAGAGGTGGGAGATGGTAGAGTTGAAAGATCATCAGCAATAGAAGATGGAAGGCAAGCTGCAATTTCACTCACGTCTGACATTGATGGCACAGGTTCTTGTTCCTTGCTGGATTCAGTTCTACCTCTTGAAAAAAATGTTTCAGTGATATCTGGGTAGTAACTCTTTTTTTCTCATCATAAATGACACAGTAGCACTGGATTGCATTCTGAACAGCTGCTGCCATCTTCATGTACTGTTTTACATTTGGGTCCTGTGCCTTAAAAACTAACAGTGCCTCCCCAAATAAAATTCCCTTGCCATTTCCTGCATCGTGAATCTCTTTAGTTCTTCAGTTACTTCTTCTTCCCCTTGTATCTCGTTGTACTTTCTCTGAGCCTCCAATTCCATCAGGTCTTCAGTGAAGTTGTCCTCTTGTAGATATAGCTGTAGGTTCTTGCTGAGGTCATTAAGTTGCTGAAGACCTCTTTGGACTCCTCATCCACCTTCTCAAATCCACAAAAATTGTGAACAAACTGTGGGCAAAGGTTCTTCCAACCCCCATTCATAATAACAGCCATTAAGTCACACCAAGCAAAGTCATTGCTTTTTATGGCCTATCCAATGACTCCCAGTGTTAGTCACTCAATCGTGTTCAATTCTTTGCAGCCCCATGAACTATAGCCCGCCAGGCTCCTCTGTCCATGGAATTCTCCAAACAAGAATACTGAAGTGGGTACCCATTCCCTTCTCCAGGGGATCGTCCCAACCCAGGGATCAAACCCAGGTCTCCCATAGTGCAGGCAGATTCTCTACTATCTGAGCCTTCAGGGAAACCCTTATGACCTATAGTCACTGTTTTTTATGTTACAGTCCTTCCAAAATTGGAGCAAGGTTGTTCCTGATTTGTCATTCACCTTTACTGTTTGATGAAAAAAGTCTGACATAAATAATATTTCTTGAAAGTCTCTATAACTCCCTGGTCCTTAGGTTGGATGAGCAATGTAGTGTTTGTTGGCAGATGCACTACTTTGATGTTAGGATGATAGCTGCCCATGAATGGGGAATGGCCTGGAGCATTGTTAAGCAGCAAAAGAATATTGAATGGACATCCTTCTCCAAGCAAAACCATCCTGGAAAACAGTGTGTATAACCCAGGCTTTAGGGTTAGTCTTCCACAGAACAGGAAGAGAACCCTTGGCTATGTTTTTAAGGGCTCTTGAGTTCTATGAATAATGAACTGAGAGACTTCAGCTTCATATCGCTAAAAGTGTTACCCCTAAATAGTAGTTATCCTATCCTTTGCTGCTTTTATAGTTTGCCATCAACATTTCCTCCTCACTGACGTAACTTCGGTTTGGCATTCTCTTCCAGTACAGTCTTGTCTCATCCACATTAAAAACCATCTTGGGTAAATACATGCCTTCATCAATAATTTCTCAGAAGCATTTCAGGAAATTCCTGGGTAGCTACCATATCTGCATTCACTGCCTCACCACTTACTTTTACCTTGTGAAAATTGGCTCTAGCCTTGAATTGGTGAAGCCAGCCATGACTGGCTTTTAAAGATGTGCCCAATAGTGGCTCAGATGGTAAAGCGTCTGCCTACAATGTGGGAAACCTGGGTTTGAAACCTGGGTCAGAAAGATCCTCTGGAGAAGGAAATGGCAACCCACTCCAGTACTCTTGCCTGGAAAATCTCATGGATGGAGGAGCCTGGTAGGCTACAGCCCATGGGGTAGCAAGAGTCAGACACAACTTAGTGACTTCACTTTCACTTTTTTTGCTGTGTTAAAGTCTTTATAAAGGCTTTTAGCTTTTTCTTGAATCAGCATTAAACTGAGCAGGCCTTGACACTGATGCTTATCTTGGCCTCCACACACCAAGAAGTCTTTCTATCTCTTCCATCACTTTTCCATGCTTCTTTCATATTATTGTCGACATCATCAGCACAGTGGACTTCCATTCCATAACTGTCCATTTTCTTTGGAATTGTGCCAGTGGTTGAGCGATTCATGTTACAAGAACTAGCGATGTCTCCCATCTTTTTGACTCCACTTTAAATTATTTTCACTTTTGTTTCCAACATCATCACTTGGAGCTTCTTAACACCGATATCACCACTGCTTTTACACTTGTTTCTGGACATCCTGAGCTTGAAATAAAGATAATGTACTACCATACTCTATTCAGTACTATACAGTAAAGGATACAAAAGCACAACCCCTTGTAAGAGGATGCACACACACGACAGTGCACTAGACATGTCAACTAACTTGTGATTGGACATGAGAATGCACATTCGCATCTTTGTAAGTTGGCAACTTGAGGGAGACTTACTGTATGTATAGTTTTCGTCTGTTAAAAATAATGCTGTGAGGTATATATACATGTTTCCTGTATAATATGTGAGAGTTTCCCTAGCAGATGTTTCTAAAAGTAGAATTGCTGGGTTGTAGGGTGGGTACTTGCCGGGAGAATCCCAGGGATGGCGGAGCCTGGTGGGCTGCTGTCTATGGGGTTGCACAGAGTCGGACACAACTGAAGCGACTTAGCAGCAGCAGCAGCAGCAGGGTGGGTACTATCCAGTTTCTGAAGTAACTGAACCTGTTTACAATGTATTCAGTGGTTTGTAAGATTTTCTGTATCCTGGCCAATAGTTGACTAATATCAGAGTTTTAATTAAAATTTTTTTAATTTGAAAGGGAAAAATGGGATGTGATATTTTTACAGAATCTTTCTAATGCTTTTTGGTTCATTTTCTTTTGTGCCAGGATTAAACTTGCAATAAAAGAGGCAGAAATTCAGAAGCTTCAGGCAAACCTGACTGCAAATCAGTTATCTCACAATCTTACTGCTTGTAATGACTACCAAGAAGGTCGCAAATTAAACAGTTTAGAAATAGAACCTGTAAAACTAGGTAATCAAGTAGGTATGTTCAATTCTTTTAATAAATTGTAATTAGAGTTCTTTATGATGGTTTTTTTTTAATGGCTGGATCACAGTGTCATGTGTACTTTTTGTTGTTTTTGCATGTGGGGTCTGTTGGTTTCTATTATCAAACATACCTGATAATCTGTTAGTACTACTTAGTGTTGATAAGACAGTAAAAAATTGTTTCAAAATTATTAAATGTTGCATCATTCTTTAAAAATACACTTTTTTAAAGTAAGATTTCCTTACATTTTATGATGCATCCATCTAAAATATGAAATTCAGTACATTTTGTCAAAGGTTTGTTTTTTATATGTATATACCCTTGTTACCATCACACAGTTAAGACATACAGTAGTCCCTGCCTATCCTTCCAGGATATGTTCTAAGACCTCCAGTGAATGCCTGAAACTACAGATGGTACTGACCCCTATATACTACGAAGTTTTTTCCTGTACATACAAATGATAAAGTTTAGTTTGTCAATTAGGTACAGTAAGAGGTTAACAACAATAACTAACAATAAAATAGAATAATTATAACAGTGTACTATAATAAAAGTTATAGGAATGTGGTCTCTCTGTCTTTCCCTCTATTGTACACTTTTTTTTTCTTTTTTTCTTTTTTATTTTATTTTTAAACTTTACAATATTGTATTAGTTTTGCCAAATATCGAAATGAATCCACCACAGGTATACCTGTGTTCCCCATCCTGAACCCTCCTCCCTCCTATTATACACTTTTAAATGGCTTTTTCATCTTCACACGTTGTGGCTGTAACTTTTGCAGTTTGACCTATGATAGCAAAATTAGCACAAATTTCTTTTTCACAATTTCGTGGACAGAAGATTCTTACTATAGATCTTAGCACCCTCAGCATATAACTTTCTTCTTTCCTTATTAAATCTAGAACTTTCACCTTTTCACTGAAGCATATTACAGCTTCTTTTTGGAATATTTGGATTTCTAGCATTACTACTCTTGCACTTCAGGACCATTATTAAGTAAAATAAGTATTACTTGAACATATGCGCCATGATACTGCAACAGTTGATTTGATAACCTAGTTGACCACTAAGTGTCTAAAAGGCACAATACCAGGATAAAGGGATTATTATATACGTCTTTGGCAATTTGGAGCTGGGTGACAAGGGACAGTGTAAGACGTTATCACACCTCTCAGAATACCACACAGTTTAAAACTTAGGAATTGTTTATTTCTGGAGTTTTCCATGTATTATAGCCAAGCCTTACTTAACAGCAGGTAACTGAAACCTCAGAATGTGAAACTGAGGATAAAAGAGGACTGCTGTATAATATTTCCTTCAGGTTCCATATATTCCTTCCCAGTTACTTTGGGCTTAATGTTCTCTTCTTTTCAAAATTTTCTTAAAGTGAAAGCTTAGATTATTGAATTAAAATTTTCCTTTTCAAAAGTATTTAAGGGTATAATCTTACTTTTAGGCACTACTTCAGCTGTATCTTCAGCTAATTAAAATTAGCTATATAACTTACTTTTAGGTAATGTTTACATTTTATTCAGTTTACATTTTATTCATGTCTTATAATATCTTACATTTTATTATGTCTTATAATATCTTCTATGTGTGTTTATTTCCAAATATTTAGTCATTTTCCAGATATCTCTGTTATTAGTGGTGGACATTAGGTTGTTTTCATTAAACAAATGAATTCATGAAAGAACCTGATTTAAATTTTTTAAATGTTTTTTGAAGCTCAGTTTATTGGCCAGCGTATGATCTCTCTTGATGAATATTCCTGATTCACTTGAAAAAATTCTGTATTCTGTAATTATTGGGTGAAATTTTTTTTGCAGTTCTTTTGAGATATAGTTGACATATAGCACTGTGTATAGCTGCTGCTGCTACTGCTGCTAAGTCACTTCAGTCATGTCCGACTATGTGCGACCCCATAGATGGAAGCCCACCAGGCTCCCCCGTCCCTGGGATTCTCCAGGCAAGAACGCTGGAGTAGGTTGGCATTTCCTTCTCCAATGCATGAAAGTGAAAAGTGAAAGTGAAGTCGTTCAGTCGTGTCCAACTCTTAGCGACCCCATGGACTGCAGCCTACCAGGCTCCTCCATCCATGGGATTTTTTTTCCAGGCAAGACTACCGGAATGGGGTGCCATTGCCTTCTCCTACTGTGTATAGCATAATGACTTAATTTACATATATTATGAAATGATCACAGTAAATTGGTTAACATACATCATCTTGTAAATATACCAAAAAATAAAAAGGAGAATGTCTTAAGATCTACTCTGTTAACAACTTTCTAATATACAACAGTATAACCTATTGTCATTGTATTGTACATTAGGACCAGCTTTTATTTTTAACATACTTGGTTCTTAACCAGTAATTAACATGAAGAAACCACTGTATAGAAGAAAACTTGAAGTATTTGTAATACCATTAAGTATCCTATATACAAACCTCCAAGCTGCAAACTTTGAAAGATGCGAGCATGCATTCACATGTCCAACCACATAAATTAGTTCACATGTCTGGCATACATTGTCACATGTGTGCATCCTCTACAAGTGGCTGTGCTTTTGTGTCCTTTACATTGTAGAGTACAGTATCTTTCTTTCAAGCCCAAGATGTCCAGTTCAGTACATTTCAGTTCAGTCGCTCAGTCATGTCCGACTCTTTGCTACCCCATGAATTGCAGCACGCCAGGGCTCCCTGTCCATCACCAACTCCCGGAGTTCACTCAGACTCATGTCCATTGAGTCAGTGATGCCATCCAACCATCTCAAACTCTGTCGTCCCCTTCTCCTCCTGCCCCCAATCCCTCCCAGCATCAGTCTTTTCCAATGAGCCAACTCTTCACATGAGGTGGCCAAAGTACTGGAGTTTCAGCTTCAGCATCATTCCTTCCAAAGAACACCCAGACTGATCTTTAGAATGGATTGGTTGGATCTCCTTGCAGTCCAAGGGACTCTCAAGAGTCTTCTCCAACACCACAGTTCAAAAGCATCAATTCTTCGGTGCTCAGCTTTCTTCACAGTCCAACTCTCACATCCATACATGACCACTGGAAAAATCATAGCCTTGACTAGACGGACCTTTGTTGGCAAAGTAATGTCTCTGCTTTCTAATATGCTATCTAGGTTGGTCATAACTTTCCTTCCAAGCAGTAAGCATCTTTTAATTTCATGGCTGTGATCACCATCTGCAGTGATTTTGGAGCCCCAAAAAATAAAGTCTGACACTGTTTCCCCATCTATTTTCCATGAAATGATGGGACCAGATGCCATGATCTTAGTTTTCTGAGTGTCCAGAAGCAAGCATAAAAGCAGTGGTGATGTAGCTGGTACTGCTAACAGGTACCAGCTGTTATACTGTACCACTGTACTTTACAAAGTACTGTACTGTGTTTTAAAATGTTTATTTACTTTTTTTTTTTTTAAGTATTTGTGTGAAAAATAGCTGATCACAGCTGCCTTTGTTGGACTTATGGATGTGCTCTCAGAATGGAACTCATTTATATATAGGGGACTTACTGTAATAGCAGATCAGTTGAATTCCTTATATGTGAATATATAGATTATTAAGTAGTCTTTTTAAGACTCTCTTCATTTTATTTATTTGTTGCTTTTAAAAATTTGAACATTGGCCCTTTCTTCTTTCTTCCTTCCTTTTTTTTTTTCTGTCTTTATTGTAAATACAGTAAATGTAATTGACCTACAACATTATGTTAGTTCAAGCTGTAAAACATAATGATTGGACATTACAAAATCACCATGGTAAGTCTAGTTACCATTTGATGCCATACAATGTTACTAGGATATTATTGACTGTATTGTCCATACTGTACCTTTTATCTCCATGATTCATTTGTTTTGTAACCGAGTTTGTGCCTCTTAGTCTCTCTTACCTATTTCACTTATCTTCTTCCCCTTCCCCCTTCCCAACTGCAACCACCAGGTGGTTCTCTGTATGTATGAGTCTGTTTCTGTTTTGTTATGTTTGTTCATTTGTTTTGTTTTTTAGATTCCATATGTAAATTTTATATGAATGAAATAATACAATATTTGTTTTTCCTCTGTCTAGCTTATTTTACTTATCATAATACCCTCTATATCAATCCATGCTGTTGCAAATAATCAGGATTTCACTCTGTTTTATGACTAATATTCTATTTTATAAATACATTCTGTATATACACCTTCTTGATCCATTTACCAATTGATGGACACTTAGGTTGCTACTATATCTGGGCTGTTGTAAAATAGGCTGCAATGAATATAGGAGTACAGATATATTTTCTAACTAGTATTTTATTTTCTTCAGAAGCATACCCAAAAGTGTAATTACTGGGTTGTATGGTGGTTTTAAAGATTAAAAAAGGTACCCCCATACTGTTTTCAACAGTGTCTGCCAATTTATACTCTCTCTAGTAGTGCACTAAAAGTGCATTTCTCTCCACATTCTTGTTGTTCCACATTCAGTTGTTATTTGTTGTGTTTTTGATAATACCCATTCTGATAGGTTTGAGGTAGTTCATTGTGGTTTTGATTGTGTTTCCCTGATGATAAGTATTGTTGAGCATCTTTTCATGTACCTGTTGGCATCTGTATGTGTTCTTTGGAAAAATGTCTATTCATGTCCTCTGCCTGTATTTAAAATCAGGTTGTTTTAGTGATACTGAGCTGTGTGAGTTCTTTGTATATTTTGGATTATTAACCCCTTATCAAATTATATCATTTGCAAATATCTCCTCCTATTCAGTAGGATGTCTCATTTTGTTGATAATTTCATTCATTGTGCAAAAGCATTTTAGTTTGATGTAGTCCTACTTGTTTATTATTGCTCTTGTTTTCCTTGCCTGAGGAGACTAGACCCCAAAAATATTGCTAAGACTAATGTCAGAAAGCTTACTGCCTGTGTTTTCTTGTAGAAATACTATGATTTCAGATCTTATCTTTGTCTTTACTCCATTGTGAGTTTATTGTTGTATGTGGTTTAAGAAAGTAGCCCATTTAGATTCTTTTGCATATCTCTGTCCATTTATTAGAGGGGCTGTCTTTTTCCCATTGTATATTCTCTCTTCTTTGCCATAGATTAATTGAACATAAAGTGTGAATTTATTTCTGGGCTGTCTACTTTGTTCCATTGAACTGTGTGTCTAGTTTTGTGCCAGTGCCATACCATTTTGATTACTATAGATCTGTAGAATAGTTTAAAATCATAGAGCATGATACTCTGAGCTTTGTTCTTCTTTCTTTAGACTGTTTTGGCTGTTTGGGATTTTTTGTGTTTCCATACAGATTTTCTTTCAGATAATATCCAGAAGTGGAATTGCTAGATCTTATGGTAGTTCTGTTTTTAATTTTTTGAGGAACTGCCATACTGTTCTTCATAGTTACTGTGCCAATTTACATTCCCACCAGCAGTATACAGGGTTCATTTTTCTCAACATCCTCACCAATAGTTGTTATATCTCATCTTTTTTATACAGCCTTTCTAACAGCTGTCAAGTGATAGCTCACTGTGAGTTTTTTTTGTAATTTTTTAATTTAATTTAATCTTTTTCCCATTCTTATTCAAATTATCTTTCTATTTAGGATATTACAGAATATTGAGTAGAATTCCTTGTGCTATATAGTAGGTCCTTGTTGGCTATCTTTTTTTTTTTTAATTGAAACATAATAGTTAATTTACAATGTATCAATCTCTGCTGTAGGCAAAGTGACTCAGTTATACACAAATATACATTCTTTTTTATATTCTTTTTCATTATGGTTTATCACAAGATAAACTATACTGAATATAGTTTCCTGTACTATTCAAATTAGAATCTTTTTGTTATGTTATTGTAGTTTTGATTTAGATTTTCATGATGCTTAGTGTTGTTTGTACCTATTGGCCATTGGTGTCTTCTCTGGAAAAATGTCTGTTCAGATTCTCTGCCTTTATTTTTGGTGTTGAGTTGTGATTTTTTAAATATGTTCAGACTATTAACCTCTTATCAGATAAATGATTTTAAAATATTTTCTCCCATTCCATAAGTTGACTTTTCATTTTGTTGATGATTTCCTTTGCTATATAGGAACTTTTTAGTTTGATATAGTCCTGCTTATTTGGTTTTGCTTTTGATGTAAAATGCAAAAAAAAAGAAAAATCACCAAAAGACAGTCACTGCTGAGACTGATGTCTAATAGCTGACAGTCTATGTTGTTGTTTTTTTTCTAGGAATTTTATACTTCATGTCTTATGTTCACGGTTCATGTCTTTAATCCATTTTTAGGTTAATTTTTGTGTATGGTGTAAGATAGTTGTCGAGTTTCATTCTTGTTGCTGTCCAGTTTTCCTGACACTGTTTATTGAAGAGACTATCCTTTCCCTGTGAAGTATTCTTCACTCCTTTGTTGTAAATGAATTGACCATTATTTATGATCTTTCTGTTTTTGTCCCATTGATCTATGTGTCTGTTTTTATGCCAGTGTTATACTTTTTTGATTCCTATAGCTTTGTCACATAGTTTGAAACCAGCTAGTATAATGCCTTCAGTTTTGTTCTTTCTCTTTTGTAGTTCCATATAAATTTTAGGCTTGTTTATTCAATTTCTGTGAAAAATACCTTTGGAATTTTTATAGGGGTTGAATTGAATCAGTAGATCACTTCTGGTAATATAAATATTTTCACAATGTTAATTCTTCTAATCCATGAGGATGAAATGTCTTCATTTATTTGTCTTCAGTTTCTTTCATCAGTGTCTTATAGTTTTCAGTATACAGATCTTTTACCTATTTGGTTATATTTATTCCTAACTATTTAATTCTTTTTGACTCAATTGTAAATGGGATTATTCTCTAATTTCTCTTTCTGGTTGTTGTTCACTTGCTCAGTCATGTCCAACTCTGTGACCCAGTGGACTGCAGCACACCAGACTGTCCTTCGCTATCTCCTGGGGTTTACTGAAATTCGTGTCATATTGAGTCAATGATGCCATCCAATCATCTTATCCTCCATCTTCCCCTTCTCCTCCTGCCCTCAGTTTTTCCCAGCATCAGAGTCTTTTCCAATAAGTCAGCTCTTCACATCAGGTGGCCAAAGTATTGAAGCTTGAGCATCAGTCCTTCCAGTTAATATTCAGGGTTGATTTTCTCCAGGATTGACTGGTTTGATCTCCTTGCAGTCCAAGAGACTCTCAAGAGTCTTCTCCAGCACCGCAAAGCATCAATTCTGTGGTGCTCAGCCTTCAAATAGAAGGGGAAAAGGTGGAAGTAGTGACAGATTTCCTCTTTTTGGGCTCCAAAATCACTGTGGGTGGTGACTGCAGCCGTGAAATCAGAAGAGGATTGCCTCTTTGCTGGAAAGCAATGACAAACCTAGACAGAGCAGAGACTTTACTCTGCTGACAAAGGTCTGTGTAGTCAAGGCTATGGTCTTCCCAGTGGTCACATATGGTCATGAGAGCTGGACCATAAAGAAGGTAGAACGCCAAAGAATTGATGCCTTTGAACTGTGCTGGAGAAGACTCCTGATGAAAGTCCCTTGGACAGCAAGAGATCAAACCAGTCAATTTTAAGGGAAATCAACCCTGAATATTCACTGGAAGGACTGATGCTGAAGCTGAAACTCCAATACTTTGGCCACCTGATGTGAAGAACCAACTGATTGGAAAAGACCCTGATGCTGGGAAAGATTGAAGGCAGCAGGAGGAAAGGGCGTCAGAGGATGAGATGGCTGGAAGGCATCACTGATGCAATGAACATGAACTTGGGCAAACTCTGGGAGATGATGAGGGATAGGGAGGCCTGGCGTATTGCAGTCCATGGGGTTGGGAAGAGTCGGTCACGACTGGGTGACTGAACAATAACAACAACAGCCTTTATGGTCCATCTCACATCTGTACATGACTACTGTGAAAACCATAGCTTTGACTATATGGACCTTTGTTGGCAAAGTGATGTCTCTGCCTTTTAATACGCTGTCTAGGTTTGCCATAGCTTTTCTTCCAAGGAGCAAGCGTCTTTTGATTTCATGTCTGCAGTCACTATCTGCAGTGATTTTGGAGACCAAGAAAATAAAGTCTATCACTGTTTCCATTGTTTCCCCATCTATTTGCCATGAAGTGATGGGACTGGTTGAAGTAGTTCGAGTGTGTTGAAGAGAAGAGAAATTACTTTGCCAACAAAGGTTCGTCTAGTCAAAGCTATGGTTTTTCCAGTAGTCATGTTTGGATGTGAGAGTTGGACTATAATGAAAGCTGAGCATTGAAGAATTGATGCTTTTGAACTGTGGTGTTGGAGAAGACTCTTGAGAGTCCCTTGGACTTCAAGATCAAACCAGTCAATTCTAAAGGAAATCATTCCTGAATATTCATTGGAAAGACTGATGCTGAAGCTGAAACTCCAATACTTTGGCCACCTGATGTGAAGAACTGACTCATTAGAAAAGACCCTGATGCTGGGAAAGATTGAAGGCAGGAGGAGAAGGGGATAACAGAGGATGAGATGGTTGGATGGCATCACCGACTTGATGGATGTGAGTTTGAGCAAGCTTCAGGAGTTGGTGATGGACAGGGAAGCCTGGCTTGCTGCAGTCCATGGGGTTGCAAAGAGTCGGACATGACTGAGTGAACTGAATGGACCGGATGCCATGATCTTCATTTTTTGAATGTTGAGTTTTAAGCCAGCTTTTTCACTCTCCTTTATCACCTTCAATAGGCTCCTTAGTTCCTCTTCACTTTCTGCCATTAGAGAGTGGTATCATCGCATATCTGAGGTTATTGATATTTCTCCTGGCAACCTTGATTCCAGCCTGAGCTTCATCCAGCCCGGCTTTTGCATCATGTACTCTGCATATAAGTTAAATAAGCAGAGTGACAACATAGAGCCTTGATGTATAGTTTGTTATAGTTCATAGTTTATTCAGAATTAAGATTTTTCCGCTTGAAGTAAAATATAGAAACTTTGTAAGACTATAGGTCTCTTTACCATTCCTATTTTATGTTGTAATTATCCAATGTATTATAGCAACATATGTTGAAAACCTCACTAGGCAATACTATTTTTTCTTTCCTCTGTTCATAATTCGATAGTTATCACTCTGGCTTTTTGTTGATTAGTGTTTGCCTGGGAAGACTTCTTCCATCCTTAAAAGGATGTATCTTTGTATATGAGTGTGTTTCTGATAGAATACATATGATTGATTCTTACTTTTGTAACTAGTCATTCTTTCACCCTTTTTGGAATGTGTTGGTTACTTATATTTGATGTTATCATTGATCTTTTTGGGTTTAAATCTACCATCTTGTTATTTGTTTGCTTTTTATTCTGTTGGGTTTTGTTCATTTTTCTTGCCTTCTTTTGAATGAATTTTAGTACTTCATTTTTTTAATGCATTCTATTAAGTAATTAATTATACCTCTTTTTTTTTTTTAGTGGTTGCCCTAGGGGTTAACATATGTATCTTTAACCTGTCATATGCCACCTTCAAATACAATGGACTGCTAGCAGAAATGATGGTAGAGAAGATTAGATATCTTAAGTGATTAGAAGGAATATAGTCGAGAATGATGGAATCAGCAGAGGGAATTCTAATTAGAGGTTGTGATAATATATGTTATATATTCTCTAATATCAAAGAACAGAGTCAATAATAGATTGTTTAGAAAGTGAATTATTAGGGATATGGAGAATTGATGGGAAATGGTATTTACGCAACCCTTGAAGGCATAGTTTCTCTACTTGTTTACACATCTGTGTATTCTCATGCAGTCATCTACATTGTGCATCTACTTTAAAGCACCCCTGAAAGCTTGTTTACCTTTCAGTCGGCAATAGTGTATACCTTTATAATGGAGAAAAGGTGTATGCCAACAACTACCTCTGATAACCCTCAGTAGTTTTAAAGAGCATTACTGAATTCTTATCATTTGGCTAGGGAATATGAAGACTTCAGTGTTGGGGTTTTCAGTTTGCATCTGTATACAGTATATCAAAATGATCAAGTTAGCCAAATAAATTTATGATAAATTTTGGTTTAAGGAGATAAGACAATGTTTTTATGTTTTGTTTTGTTTTCAAATAATGATTTATATTCAAACAGTGGGGTTTTTAAAGATGGAGAAGGGCTCTTTGTGGTACAAAAAGATAGTCCTTATGTTATGAAGTGATAATCTAGAAAAGTAAATTGAGTCAGAACTTATTCCTACTTTATATATTTAATAATAGAAAGTACCTTGCTTACCATGTTTCTTAATTATATTTTCTTTAATTTATGTTTCATCCACTTTAGTATTCTTTAGATCAGAAAGTAAATATGATTAAATCTTTCAACACTGAAATGAGATTTTATTCTTTAAGTTTTACAGAGAACAGTTTTCCTTTTATGTTTATTAACAGAAAGTTTAAAAGATCAAAATCAGCATACTATGAACAAGCAATATGAAAGAGAAAGGCAAAGACTTGCTTCTGGAATAGAAGAATTACGTGATAAGTTGATGCAAATAGAAGCTGAGAATTCTGATCTGAAGGTTAACATGGCTCACAGAACTAGTCAGTTTCAACTCATTCAAGAGGAGCTGCTAGAGAAAGCTTCAAACTCTAGCAAACTTGAAAGTGAAGTAAGCTTAAATTAGCTATATGTACTAAATTTTGAGAGAAGAAAAAAATGTTGTATGGTTTTGTAAAAATTGTTTGTTAAAGATGAGATTTATACACTTAAAAAAATGGTATCCTATAAGTTATAACTTCTTTTTAAATTATATTTGGAAACTTTTGGGTTTTAATATATGTTAAAAGTAGGAAAACAGTGGCTAAATTTGGTGAGGCTTAAACTGTACTCCTTTCTATTATTTCTTTCAAGTATAAGTTAATATGGCTAATACATATTTACAAGTAAAAAATTTGGATTATGTAATTGGAAAAAAACAGGTAGTAATAGAGGATTTCGTATTTGAGCAAATAGTAGAACCACCTGGAAAGCTTGTTAAACATGCAGGTTTTGGGTCCTATTCCAGTGATTCTGATTCAGTAGGTATGGAGTAATGCTAAGGAATCTGCATTTTTAAACAGCTGCATGTAAATTTGATGCAGCTATCTTTGGATTATATCCTGAAAAGGGGATACTGTATGTTTTATGAATATCTGATCTTCATTTCCACTGAGGACAGAACAAGAATGCCTTAATAGGTAATTGTGTACTAGGACCACACGTGTATATGCTATAGTCACCCTTCAAATCACAGGTTGCCGGTCTTTGAGGGCACTTTTTAAATGTCTGATTTCCCTTCTTAAAGTCTATAGCCAAGACTAGGGATAAGACCTGTGGGATAGGAACTTATGTTAATTACAGAAAAGAGAGTCAGTTGATAATTACAGCCATCATCTTACTTGGAAAAGTGTCAGGTACTAAGCTTAATAACTTTTTAAATTAAAATATTAGCACAGTCTTGTTTAAAATACAGAAAGGGACAAAAAAGAAAATAAAACATTGGTAATTCTACCAGTAGAAATACTGCTGTTAACATTTTATTGTACTAATTTCAGTCTTTAACAGCTACTTTTACAAAATGGGTTGGGTGTGGTCCTGTTTGAACATAGGCATCTGAATTAATGGAATAGGATGTGTCATATTCTGCTCTTCCCCTCACTGTTTTTCTTCTGAATTGTCATTCATATTTTTAAAATAATTTTAAATTTATTTCAATGTGTTTTCAGATGACAAAGAAATGTTCTCAACTTTTAACTTTAGAGAAACAGCTAGAAGAAAAAATAGTTGCTTATTCCTCCATTGCTGCAAAAAATGCAGAACTGGAACAGGAACTTATGGTACAAATTACCTTTTTTTGCTACAAATTTACTGTGTCTTTAAGGAACTTAATTTGTAACAACATGTTTGTTTTAGTATAATTATTCTAAAATATACCATGTAGGAAAGTATAAATTTTATCAGATTCTTTCAGTTTTTAGTTCTGTATTTTTAAGTTAATATGGAAAGTTCTTATCTAAAGTTGCTTTTTTTTTTTTTTTCAGTAGCAACATTTTTATTGAAGTACAGTTGATTTACAATGCTGTGTTTGTTTCAGGTGTACAGCAAAGTGATTCAGCTTTATATATATATATAGTTATATAGTTATATATAGTTATATATATATAGTTATACATACATATTATTTTTCAGATTATTTTCCATTATAGATTATTACAAGGCTTTGAATATAATTGCTTGTGCTATACAGTAAGCCCTTGCTGTTAATTTATTTTATATAGAGTGGTATGTCTCTTAATTTTTTTATTTTTTATTTTATTATTATTTTTTTTTAATTTTATTTTATTTATTTATTTTTTTTATAATTAATTTTATTTTATTTTTAAACTTTACATAATTGTATTAGTTTTGCCAAATATCAAAATGAGTCCATCACGGGTATACATGTGCTCCCCATCCTGAACCCTCCTCCCTCCTCCCTCCCCATACCATCCCTCTGGGTCATCCCAGTGCACTAGCCCCAAGCATCCAGTATCGTGCATTGAACCTGGACTGGCATCTCATTTCATACATGATATTTTACATGTTTCAATGCCATTCTCCCAAATCTTCCCACCCTCTCCCTCTCCCACAGAGTCCATAAGACTGTTCCATACATCAGCGTCTCTTTTGCTGTCTCGTACACAGGGTTATTGTTATCATCTGTCTAAATTCCATATATATGCGTTAGTATACTGTATTGGTGTTTTTCTTTCTGGCTTACTTCACTCTGTATAATAGGCTCCAGTTTCATCCACCTCATTAGAACTGATTCAAATGAATTCTTTTTAATGGCTGAGTAATACTCCGTTGTGTATATGTACCACAGCTTTCTTATCCATTCATCTGCTGATGGACATCTAGGTTGCTTCCATGTCCTGGCTGTTATAAACAGTGCTGCGATGAACATTGGGGTACACGTGTCTCTTTCCCTTCTGGTTTCCTCAGTGTGTATGCCCAGCAGTGGGATTGCTGGATCATAAGGCAGTTCTATTTCCAGTTTTTTAAGGAATCTCCACACTGTTCTCCATAGTGGCTGTACTAGTTTGCATTCCCACCAACAGTGTAAGAGGGTTCCCTTTTCTCCACACCCTCTCCAACATTTATTATTTGTAGACTTTTGGATCGCAGCCATTCTGACTGGTGTGAAATGGTACCTCATAGTGGTCTTGATTTGCATTTCTCTGATAAGGAGTGATGTTGAGCATCTTTTCATGTGTTTGTTAGCCATCTGTATGTCTTCTTTGGAGAAATGTCTATTTAGTTCTTTGGCCAAAATTCTAGCAATCAGAATCCAACAACACATTAAAAAGATCATACACCATGACCAAGTGGGCTTTATCCCAGGGATGCAAGGATTCTTCAATATCCGCAAATCAATCAATGTAATACACCACATTAACAAATTGAAAAATAAAAACCATATGATTATCTCAATAGATGCAGAGAAAGCCTTTGACAAAATTCAACACCCATTTATGATAAAAACTCTCCAGAAAGCAGGAATAGAAGGAACATACCTCAACACAATAAAAGCTATGTATGACAAACCCACAGCAAACATTATCCTCAATGGTGAAAAATTGAAAGCATTTCCTCTAAAGTCAGGAACAAGACAAGGGTGCCCACTTTCACCATTACTATTCAACATAGTTTTGGAAGTTTTGGCCACAGCAATCAGAGCAGAAAAAGAAATAAAAGGAATCCAAATTGGAAAAGAAGAAGTAAAACTCTCACTGTTTGCAGATGACATGATCCTCTACATAGAAAACCCTAAAGACTCCACCAGAAAATTACTAGAACTAATCAATGACTATAGTAAAGTTGCAAGATATAAAATCAACACACAGAAATCCCTTGCATTCCTATACACTAATAATGAGAAAACAGAAAGAGAAATTAAGGAAACAATTCCATTCACCGTTGTGACGAAAAGAATAAAATACTTAGCAATATATCTGCCTAAAGAAAACTAAAGACCTATATATAGAAAACTATAAAACACTGGTGAAAGAAATCAAAGAGGACACTAATAGATGGAGAAATATACCATGTTCATGGATTGGAAGAATCAATATAGTGAAAATGAGTATACTACCCAAAGCAATTTATAGATTCAATGCAATCCCTATCAAGCTACCAACATTATTCTTCACAGAGCTAGAACAAATAATTTCACAATTTGTATGGAAATACAAAAAACCTCGAATAGCCAAAGCAATCTTGAGAAAGAAGAATGGAACTGGAGGAATCAACCTACCTGACTTCAGGCTCTACTACAAAGCCACAGTTATCAAGACAGTATGGTACTGGCACAAAGACAGAAATATAGATCAATGGAACAACATAGAAAGCCCAGAGATAAATCCACGCACATATGGACACCTTATCTTTGACAAAGGAGGCAAGTATACACAATGGATTAAAGACAATCTCTTTAACAAGTGGTGCTGGGAAATCTGGTCAACCACTTGTAAAAGAATGAAACTAGACCACTTTCTAACACCATACACAAAAATAAACTCAAAATGGATTAAAGATCTAAACATAAGACCAGAAACTATAAAACTTCTAGAGGAGAACATAGGCAAAACACTCTCTGACATACATCACAGCAGGATCCTCTATGACTCACCTCCCAGAATATCGGAAATAAAAGCAAAAATAAACAAATGGGACCTAATTAACCTTAAAAGCTTCTGCACATCAAAGGAAACTATCAGCAAGGTGAAAAGACAGTCTTCAGAATGGGAGAAAATAATAGCAAATGAAGCAACTGACAAACAACTAATCTCAAAAATATACAAGCAACTCCTCCAGCTCAACTCCAGAAAAATAAATGACCCAATCAAAAAATGGGCCAAAGAACTAAATAGACATTTCTCCAAAGAAGACATACAGATGGCTAACAAACACATGAAAAGATGCTCAACATCACTCACTATTTTTAATTTAGTAGAATTGAAGGAACTGGTAATAGTTCTTTGATGTTTCACAAATTTTTAAATAGTTTGATCTTATCATTTTGATACAGTTTTTAAAATAACCACTTTGTCTTTTTTTATAACTATTGAAATATTCTTTTTTTTATTGTTTTTTTATTGAAATATTCTTAAAGCTTGACATTGACTATTGTGATTCTTTAAAGAATAGAGTATAATAAATTTTATGCTTTACTAATATACTTTTTTTCTAATGTACTTTTATGAAAAACTAGTTCTTAATTATGTTCTTTTAAAGTGTTTTTGTATTTCTAGGAAAAGAATGAAAAGATTAGGAGCCTGGAAACCAATATAAATACAGAGCATGAGAAAATTTGTTTAGCTTTTGAAAAGGCAAAGAAAATTCATCTTGACCAGCATAAAGAGATGGAAAAGCAGATTGAAAGAGTAAGATATTAATTATGTTTTTCTAAGTAAATGTAATGTATATTTAGAATATGAAATCTGAAAATCTTAAACATTACTAACTTAGCTTTTTTTATTTAAATATATTAGGAAACAAGACAGAAAAGTTAGTAGTAAGTACTATAATTAGAATCCATTACTTCTATATCATTTTACAGTGCTTTCTCCTTTGGTACTCCTGCCATTTGTTTCAGTCATTATTTTTTGACATTATCTAATTAGAGTGATTCTGTAGCTCTTTTTCCACTAGACATATCATTTGCCTGAAGATTGGTTGAGTAGAAGCTCTCTTGATCTTAGGTTAAAAGTGAAGAGCAAAAGCAAAAGTAAAGGAGCAAGTGTGAGACCAGAAGCACAAGACTAAATAAAAGAGAGTTTGGATGGGTTTAATAGCAGAATGTATTAATACTTAACACACACAAATATAAGCTTATAATATAGAGCAATAGAAATTAGTCTGAGCAACAGAGAGAAAGAAAATTTTGGAAAAAAACGAACACAGCCTTAGAGACCTGTTGAATAATATCAGAAGGTCTAACATTTATGCCACCAGAGTACCAAAGAGGAGAAGAATGAGACTGGTACAAAAAATATTTGAAAGAATAATGATTAAAATTTTGCCAACTTGTGAAGGAAATAAATTTATAAATTCAGTAAGCTTAAAGAGGATTTTTGTTGTTGTTCAGTCACTCAGTCGTATCCAAATCTTTATGACCCCATGGATTGCAGCACACCAGGATTCCCTGTCCTTCGCTAGCTCCTGGTGTTCTTTAGAGAAATGTGTATTCAGTTCCTATGCCCATTTTTTAAATTGGGTTGTTTTTATACTGTTATTGAGTTTTAGGACTTCTCTATATATTCTTGATATTGATCCCTTATCAGGTATATGATTTGCAAATAGTCTTCCATTCTGTCGGTTTCCTTTTTACTCTATTGAGTCTTTGGATACACAGAATATTAGAATTTTCATGAATTCTAATTTGTCTATTTTTTCTTTTGTTGCCTGCATCTTTGGTGTCATATTTAAGAAATTTTTACTAAATCCAGTGTCATGAAACTTTTGTTACAAGATTTCTTCCAAGACTTGTTGTTTTTAATGTCTGACATTTATGTCTTTTGTCCATTTTGAGTTAATTCTTATGTATGGTGTTAGGTAAGGGTCTAACTTCATTCTTTTGCATGTGGATGTCCAGTTTTATCTGCACCATTTGTTGGAAGAACTGTCCTTTTCCCCCACTGAATGATCTTGGCTCCCTTGTCAAAATCATTTGACCATATGTGTGAGAATTTATTTCTGGGCTCTTGATTCTATTCCATTGGTGTATATATTTGTCTTATGCCAATTCACACTGGTTTTGTTACTGTAGCTTTGTAATATTGATAGGTTTGAAGTCAGGAAGTGAGGATACTCCAGTTTTGTTCATTTTCAAGTTTGTTTTAGCTGTTCACGGTCCCTTGAGATTTCATAAGAATTTTAAGATGGGTTTTTCTGTTTCAGCAAGAAAGGTCTTTGGGGATTTTAAAAGAGATTATATTGTATTGAGTCATACTGACATTTTAACAGTATTAAATCTTCTAATCTGTGAACATGGAATATGTTTCTATTTATGTTTTCTTTGGGGCTTCCCTGGTGGCTCAAGTGGTTAAGAATCTGCCTGTAATGTGGGAGACTCAGGTTCCATCCCTGGGGTGGGAAGATCCCATGAAGAAGGGAATAGCAACCCACTCCAATATTCTTGCCTGGGAAATTCCATGGACAGAGGATCCTGGCAGGCTACAGTCCATGGAGTCACAAAGAGTCAGACACGACTGAGCAACTAACACTTTGACTTATGTTTTCTTTAATTCCTTTCATCAGTGTTTTGTGATTTTCATTGTATAACTCTTTTACCTCCTTGGTTAATTCCTAAGTATTTTTTTCTTTTTGATACTACTATAACAGAAATCGTTTTTGTAATTTTCTTTTCAGATTGTTCATTGTTCATGTATAGACATGCCCCTGATTTCTCCGTGTTACATTATATCCTCTGCTTTTCTGATTTCATTTATCAATTCTAGTAGATTTATTGTGTGAAATCTTTAAGTTTTTTTTTTTACAGTATATATAAGATTATATCATCTGCCAACAGATAGTTTTACTTCTTCCTTTCCAATTTGTATGCCTTTTTTTTTTCTTGCTTAATTCCTATGGCTGGAACTTCCAGGACTGTTAAATAGAAGTGGTGAGAGGGGCGTGCCTTTCTTGTTCCTGAGCATAGAAGAAAAGCTTTCAGTCTTTCGTCATTGACTGTGTTAGCTGTAGGTTTTTCATCTAAGGGTTTTATTTTGTGAAGGTAGTTTCCTTCTGTTCCTAATTTGTTGTGTTTTTATCATGAGAGGTTATTGAATTTTGCCCTTCCTTCTGGGACTTCTGTGATGTGCACCTTGGTCTGCTTGACAGTGTCCAACAGGTCCCTTATGTTCTGTTCACTTCAGTCTTTTTTCTTTCTGTTCCTCTAATTTATGATGTGTTATTTATTTTCATTTGAGTGTTTCCATTTCACAGTTCTTTGGTTTTAATAATTTTTAGCTAACTTGTTGCTGCTCTGTTTTTATAGTGTATATGTATGCATGTGATATATATCACATATGAATGATTTTTATACATTTTATATAATATACACAAATATTCATATAAACATATCAGTTTATTCATATTTTGTCTTCACAAAACTTTTGGATGTTTGATAACAGTCTGTTAGTGGTGAAGTTGTAAAGACAAACATTTCTAATGAAAGTATTAATTTTGATACCCTTTGTAAAGAAATACCTAATGAAGTTAGAAATGTGCATATCCTACAACCAGGAAGTCCACTTCTAGGTGGAATGTTCTAAAGAAACTCTAATACATGTACATAAAGAGATACATACAAAGATTGTTACTGTAACATTATCATTGTATTGAAAAAGAATACCAACTATTCCCAAGCAGAAGAGTGAACAAGCTGTAGTTTGTTGTTATAATGGAATATTATGTTATTTGAACTAGGTCCGTATATGGATACACAGATAAATATTTAAAACAATATTATGCCTCCTGCATTGACAGGTGGATTCTTTACCACTGAGCCACCAGGGAAGCCCTAAAAGAATATTAAGTGAAAGAAACTAGTTGCTGAAATAGTGTTGATATTGTCTATGTGAATTTTCAAAACAGAAAATTACATTACATTCATTGGTCTACATATGTAGTTAAAAGCATGGAAAACATGCATGAAGCTGAAACACACTAGAGAATGATACAAAACAATTTCAGTATAGTATTGGTGAGGGAGGAAAAGAATAAGACCTGGATTTGTGATTTTATTTCTTCTCTAAAAGGAGGGAAACTAAAGGAAATTTGGCAAAATGCAATCATCTGTGTAATTTCAATAGTAATGTAACGTGAGTATTTTGTGTGTACATTTGACTTTTGAACAATGTGAAAGTTTAGGGGTGCCAATTCTTGCACAGTTGAAAATCCACATATAACTTTATAGTCAGCCCTCTTATCCATGGTTCCTATCTGTGGATTCAAACAACCTCTGGTGGTATAGTACTGTAGTACACATTTATTGAAAAGAATCCATGTATAAGTGGACTCAGGCAGTTTAAATCTGCATTGTTCAAGAACGGACTGTATTTAAAATGTTTTAGATTTTTAAAAAGTTAACATGAAAATTAATAAACCCTGTTTCTGTTTTTAGCTTGAATCTCAACTAGACAAAAAAGAACAACAATTTAAAGAACAAGAAAAGACTATGTCTATGTTGCAGCAAGATATAATATGTAAACAACATCATCTTGAATCACTAGACAGACTCTTGACAGAAAGCAAAGGGGTAAAATCATCTTTATAAAAGTGCTCTTTAAAAGTTGATTAATATTTTAAGTTTATGTATTTTTAACATTCCTTTAATTCTAATCAAATCAATTTTTTAACAACTTGTTACTAATGCTAAAATATATATACACTCAACTTATTTTTTGCTACCAATCTGTATGTTTTTAGGAGATGGAAAAGGAAAATATGAAGAAAGATGAAGCTTTGAAAGCATTACAGAACCAAGTATCTGAAGAAACGATCAAGGCTAGTATGCTAATACTTAAAAAAATTTTTTTTCCTTTAATTTTTTTTATTAATAGAAACATTCCTGTGGCTTTTTAGTTTACTCTATAAATTGTAAAAATCTTTTACATAAAAATGAATAAAGTAGTAAAAATTTTACCTAAATCAATGAACTTAGTTTCTTTAAGTAGTATATTTTTTCAGTGAGAATTTTGATCTTAATTATTTGATAGTTTATAGTTTATCTATAATATTATCTGTAAGATTATCACAACCTAGTTTATAGATTATCTGAACTCCTTTCTTTTTGCCTTAAGACTTGTTTGTTTTTTTTACCAAAAGCTGTTTGTTTTTTTTTAACTGTAGGTATTTACTAACATTGCTAGTAAAAATATTAACGAAGGAAGTGAAGAGAGATGAAATTACAAACAGTAGAGTTTTGCTTCTTTTTACTAGTTCTGCTATATGATTAAATAGGGGATAAATCCAGAATTTCTGAGTAAAATACAGTTTTGTTGCTATTAATAGTGTTTATGTCCTTATGGTTAAAGACATGGGCTTTAGGGCTAAACTAACTTGGGTTTCATTTCTGGCTTCAGTGTGCTTACTAACTGACTGTAACCTTGGCTTGGTTATTTAAACTCTCTGAACTTCAACTTCTTCATCTTTAAAATAGGAATAACAATGCACTAGAAGAGGGTGGATTTGAGGATTAATTAAAATGAGGATATAAAATGCTTAGCACACATTAAGTTACTCAGAGTTTGCTAAGTAATTACTATATATCCAATGTTTTCTCCTCATTATTATTATTTCTTTTTGACTGTGCTGCTGCTGCTGCTAAGTCGCTTCAGTCATGTCCAACTCTGTGCGACCCCATAGACGGCAGCCCATCAGGCTGCCCCGTCTCTGGGATTCTCCAGGCAAGAACACTGGAGTGGGTTGCCATTTCCTTCTCCAATGCATGAAAGTGAAAAGTGAAAGTGAAGTCGCTCAGTCGTGTCCGACTCTTAGCGACCCCATGGACTGCTGCCCACCAGGCTCCTCCGTCCATGGGATCTTCCAGGCAAGAGTACTGGAGTGGGGTGCCATTACTGTGCAGCTAATGGGATCTTAGTTCCCCCAGCAGAGATCAAACCCTGGCTCTTGGCAATGAAAGCACAGAGTCCCACCCACTGGACTTCCAGGGAATTCCCCCTTATTTAAAGTTTACTGCCAGATCTCACCATGTTCAGGGCACAATTTTTCCTTTATAATTAATAAGCAGTATGTGGGATGATTCTTGGAGGCCATGTTGAAAGCTCTGTTCCTCAACAAGCTTATAGTCAATAGTTTTTAAAATCCAGTGATGAATCTTGCCCGAATGAGTTTTTGCATTGCTAATTTTTATCAGGTGTGATATTCTGACAGATTTCTTTTTCCTGTGTGTAGAATTTGATACAAGTACCAATGCTCATACTCATGCTTAAGAAAGAAAACTTGTAACTAGTTATACCTTCATAAAACAATTTAAAAATTATTTTTAGGGCAGCAGTTTATTAATAAAGATAATTATTCAAAATTACAAACTTTTAAGCTGTTGTTATATTCACAAGCTATAGGGACAGGCTTTGGCAACTGTGTGTCTTTCAAGATCCTCCTTTTAGAAATAAGAGTTGTAAGGATAATTTCATGATGTAGAATATTATCTGCAAGAGGGAGCAGTTTTCTATTTTTTCTTATTTTGCTGAAATTTCTTTCACACTTTCATGACTACTTACTAAAAGGCTATTAGCATTGAGGAGAAAAAAATCGCTCCTGAGAAACTCAGAATTACAATAATGAAAAGAAAGAATCAAGAGAAGAATGAATCTCATTAACAGATGGGGGACATGGAGTATATAGGCAAATTCTTAAAGAAATTTACTGAATTTGAGTTGCTCTTTGCTCATTTGCTGTTTAAGGTTACGGTAGCATGAAGCATTTGCAGCTTTATGAACACTTGAACCAAGTTACATGGCTGCCTTTCTAAAAATGTTTTAACTAATTGAAAGGAAAAACAGCCCTCTCCTTTATTATTTTTTTTTCCTAGCTGACAAAAACACTTCATTTTCTTAGTGACTTCAGAATATTCACACCATAGTATTTTTAGTACAATACACCAGTTTGTACTCACTTTATTATTTTTCTTGATCAAGAGAATTTAAGGAATAGGTTTAAATACTGCTTACCTTTTTAGAAAATGTTTTAGGGTGTCTGGCCTACAGGTCCTTGACAGTTGGCCCCAGTCTGTTTTGCCAGTCTCATCTCTCCAATACCGATCTCTTACAAATTCATGCTTTTGGTACCCTACTGCTGCTGCTGCTGCTACAGCTAAGTCGCTTCAGTCGTGTCCGACTCTGTGTGACCCCATAGACGGTAGCCCACCAGGCTCTGCCATCCCTGGGATTCTCCAGGAAAGAACACTGGAGTGTGTTGTCATTTCCTTCTCCAATGCATGAAAGTGAAAAGTCAAAGTGAAGTCGCTCAGTCGTGTCCGACTCTTAGCAACCCCATGGACTGCAGCCCATCAGGCCCTCTGTCCATGGGATTCTCCAGGCAAGAGTACTGGAGTGGGTGCCAGTGCCTTCTCCATTGATACCCTAAGCTCATGCCAACTTCTTACTACTCATTTTCACAGTGCCTTGTCTCTGAATGTACTTCGCTCTTCCTAAATGCCCTTCCTCACTTGTTGATGGCTGTTTATTCTTTAGGACTCCAGTCTCTGGCTTCCTGGTTTGCAGTAATAATTAGTTTTCTAAATCTCTTCTTTAATAGTGCTTTATATCTTAAGTTGGACTATATGTTCATTGGTTGAAGTAGTGAGGTAACATTAGGAGATAACTGTAAAATATTGAGCATATCATAAGCATTCATTAGTATTAGTTGATTTTTCTTTTTTCCTTTTTGCTGTTTAGGTCAGACAACTAGATTCAGCATTGGAAATTTGTAAGGAAGAACTTGCCTTGCATTTGAACCAATTGGAAGGAAATAAAGAAAAGTTTGAAAAACAGCTAAAGAAGAAATCTGAGGAGGTAAGTAAATTAACATTTCATCACGTGTAGCTTCCCAGCTGGCAGTGGTAAAGAATCCGCCAGTACAGGAGACAAAGGAGACCTGGGTTCAGTCCCTGGGTCGGGAAGATTCCCTGGAGCAGGAAATGCCAATCCACTCCAGCATTCTTGCATGGAAAATTCCATGGACAGAGTAACCTGGTGGGCTACAGTCATTGGGGTCGCAAAGAGAAGAGTCAGACAGTACTGAGTGACTGAACATATACACATACAGCTAGGTTTTAGAAAATATTGTTTGATTCATAGTCCATCCATTCTGTTAGTAACAGGTGATGTTATAAAGATATTTTACCAAATCACTGGATATTCCCCAATCCATGCTAGCTGAATAAATAAATGGCCCCAGAGCATATTGATAGAAAGCCAGCTGAAAAAAGTACATTTTGATTATCTAAAACACAAAGCTAGTAAATACACCTCTGAGTTTTTGCCTCAGGCAAATATTCTTTTACAGGTTTTGAAATAAATACATTTATGATTAAAATAGTAGTGACTTTGGGGTCCCAAATTATTTTGAAAATATTTTAATTTTGTATTAGCTTGCTTTAAAAGGTGATAAAGTATGTGTTCATAGGGAATTATATTGTCAACATGATAGTAGAAAATAAACACAAAATAGATGAGAATAAGCCTAAACTATTTCTTCATAAAGCATTTATTCAGTAAAATAAATCCTTTTATTAATAAATACCTTTATTGAAGATGAACTTAAGTTTTGTGAAGTTGACATTGTGTCAGTAACTTTCCTAGCTTTTATTTTTTAGTAATAATTTGCTTTTAAAGTAAAGTGGAAGTTAAAGGGTGGTAGAGTGATATGCCAATATAAATTTGATAGATATAGGTTCATTTTTGTGAATTAATATTTGGGTTTCAACTAAATATTTTCGGTACTTCAGTTCAGTTCAGTTGCTCAGTCATGTCCGACTCTTTGTGACCCCATGAACTGCAGCATGCCAGGCCTCCAAGTCCATCACCAACCCCCGGAGTTCACCCAAACCCATGTTCATCAAGTCGGTGAGGCCATCCAACCATCTCATTCTCTGTCGTCCCTTTCTCCTCCTGCCCTCAATCTTTCCCAGCATCAGGGTCTTTCCAAATGAGTCAGCTCTTCGCATCAGGTGGCCAAAGTATTGGAGTTTCAGCTTTAGCATCAGTCCTTCCAAAGAAATCCCAGGGCTGATCTCTTTCAGAATGGACTGGTTGGATCTCCTTGCAGTCCGAGGGACACTCAAGAGTCTTCTCCAATACCACAGTTCAAAAGCATCAATTCTTCGGCGCTCAGCTTTCTTTATAGTCCAACTCTCACATCCGTACATGACCACTGGAAAAACCATAGCCTCGACTAGATGGACCATTGTTGTCAAAGTGATGTCTCTGCTTTTTAATATGCTGTCTAGATTGGTCATAACTTTCCTTCCAAGGAGTAAGCGTCTTTTAATTTCATGGCTGCAGTCACCATCTGCAGTGATTTTGGAGCCCAGAAAAATAAAGTCAGCTACTGTTTCCACTGTTTCCCCATCTACTTTCCATGAAGTGATGGGACCGGATGCCATGATCTTCGTTTTCTGAATGTTGAGCTTTAAGCCAACTTTTCCACTCTTCTCTTTCACTTTCATCAAGAGGCTCTTTAGTTCTTCTTCACTTTCTGCCATCAGGGTGGTGTCATCTGCATATCTGACGTTATTGATATTTCTCCCAGCAATCGAGATTCCAGCTTGTGCTTCCTCCAGCTCAGCGTTTCTCATGATGTACTCTGCATAGAAGTTAAATAAGCAGGGTGACAATATACAGCCTTGACATACTCCTTTCCCGACTGGGAACCAGTCTGTTGTTGCATGTCTAGTTCTAACTGTTGCTTCCTGACCTACATATAGGTTTCTCAAGAGGCAGGTCAGGTGGTCTGATATTCCGATCTCCTTCAGAATTTTCCACAGTTTATTGTGATCCACACAGTCAGAGGCTTTGGCATAGTCAATAAAGCAGAAATAGATGTTTTTCTGGAACTCTCTTGCTTTTTCCATGATCCAGTGGATGTTGGAAATTTGATCTCTGGTTCCTCTGCCTTTTCTAAAACCAGCTTGAACATCTGGAAGTTCTTGGTTCACGTATTGCTGAAGTCTGGCTTGGAGAATTTTGAGCATTACATTACTAGCATGTGAGATGAGTGCAATTGTGCGGTAGTTTGAGCATTCTTTGGCATTGCCTTTCTTTGGGATTGGAATGAAAACTGACCTTTTCCAGTCCTGTGGCCACTGCTGAGTTTTCCAAATTTGCCGGCATATTGAGTGCAGCACTTTCACAGTGTCATCTTTCAGGATTTGAAATAGCTCCACTGAAATTCCATTACCTCCACTAGCTTTGTTCATAGTGCTAAGGCCCACTTGACTTCACATTCCAGGATGTCTGGCTCTAGGTGAGTGATCATACCATCGTGATTATCTGGGTCGTGAAGATATTTTTGTATAGTTCTTCTGTGTATTCTTGCCACCTCTTCTTAATATCTTCTGCTTCTGTCAGGTCCCTACCATTTCTGTCCTTTATTGTGCCCATCTTTGCATGAAATGTCCCCTTGGTATCTCTAATTTTCTTAAAGAGATCTCTAGTCTTTCCCATTCTGTTGTTTTCCTCTATTTCTTTGCATTGATCACTGAGGAAGGCTTTCTTATCTCTCCTTACTATTCTTTGGAACTCTGCATTCAAATAGATATATTTTTCCTTTTCTCCTTTGCTTTTTGCTTCTCTTCTTTTCACAGCTCTTTGTAAGGCCTCCTCAGACAGCCATTTTGCTTTTTTGCATTTCTTTTTCTTGGGGATGGTCTTGATTCCTGTCTCCTGTACAGTGTCACGAGCCTCCATCCATAGTTCATCAGGCACTCTATCTATCAGATCTAGTCCCTTAAATCTATTTCTCACTTCCACTGTATAGTCATAAGGGATTTGATTTAGGTCATACCTGAATGGTCTAGTGGTTTTCTCCACTTTCTTCAATTTCAGTCTGAATTTGGCAATAAGGAGTTCGTGATCTGAGCCATAGTCAGCTCCTGGTCTTGTTTTTGCTGACTGTATAGAGCTTCTCCATCTTTGGCTGCAAAGAATATAATCAGTCTGATTTCAGTGTCAGCCATCTGGTGATATCCATGTGTAGAGTCTTCTCCTGTGTTGTTGGAAGAGGGTGTTTGCTATGACCAGTGCGTTCTCTTGGCAGAACTCTATTAGCTTTTGCCCTGCTTCATTCTGTAGTCCAAGGCCAAATTTGCCTGTTACTCCAGGTATTTCTTAACTTCCTACTTTTACATTCCAGTCCCCTATAATGAAAAGGACATCTTTTTTGGGTGTTAGTTCTAGAAAGTATTGTAGGTCTTCATAGAACTGTTCAGCTTCTTCAGTCCCGTTACTGGTCGGGGAATAGACTTGGATTACTGTGATATTGAATGGTTTGCCTTGGAAATGAACAGAGATCATTCTGTCATTTTTGAGATTGCATCCAAGTACTGCATTTTGGACTCTTTTGTTGACTATGATGGCTACTCCATTTCTTCTAAGGGATTCCTGCCCACAGTAGTAGATATAATGGTCATCTGAGTTAAATTCACCCATTCAAGTCCGTCTTCGTTCACTGATTCCTAGAATGTTGATGTTCACTCTTGCCATCTCTTGTTTGAACACTTCCAATTTGCCTTGATTCATGGACCTAACATTCCAGGTTCCTATGCAATATTGGTCTTTACAGCATCAAACCCTGCTTCAATCACCAGTCCCTTTCACAACTGGGTGTTGTTTTTGCCTTGGCTCCATCCCTTCATTCTTTCTGGAGTTATTTCTCCACTGATCTCCAGTAGCATATTGGGCAACTACCGACCTGGGGAGTTCCTCTTTCAGTATCCTATCATTTTGCCTTTTCATACTGTTCATGGGGTTCTCAAGGCAAGAATACTGAAGTGGTTTGCCATTCCCTTCTCCAGTGGACCACATTCTGTCAGACCTTTCCACCATGACCCGGCTGTCTTGGGTGGCCCAACATGGCATGGCTTAGTTTCATTGAGTTAGACAAGGCTGTGATCTGTATGATCAGATAGACTAGTTGTCTGTGATTATAGTTTCAGTGTGTCTGCCCTCTGATCCCCTCTCTCAGTGCCTACTGTCTTACTTGGGTTTCTCTTACCTTGGACGTGGGGTTTCTCTTCATGGCTGCTCCAGTACTTTGGTACTTCAGTATTTTTAATTGAAATTATTTTGCTAGTGGCTATGTTACTGAAATAAAATTTTTATTTGTCCTTATGTGGTATTAGTTTCTTAGTGTTTTGGTTAGGCCTTATCTTTTTTCTAATATTTTGTCTTCCTTTATTAACTGGTCCGTTTTTTTCTTTGCATAAGAAAGTAAGTATAACAGGATGTTACAGTAAAGCAAAGAATAGTGTTTAAACTTATCTTGCAGGCAAGTCAGTTCTATATAAAATAAACTACAGCAGAGGTGTGATCTGTAGTTTTGTCAGGAGCTAACAGGAAAATCAAAACAGATGTTAATGATACATATTTACACTAATTAGTTTTTTTCATACAGACAAAATTAAGATAGTTTAGCATTAAAAAGAATTATCATAATAATATTAGAAATTACATAGTTGCCTGTTAGATCTAAAGTTCTCTAATTGTAGTAAAGAGTCATCATATAATGAAGTAGTTTGAAATTTAAGAGCTTCTTGTTATAAACAAAGAATATTTGACTCAAGCTTTTAATGCTGCTGTTGAATGTTTGACTGCCAGATAATTAGAAAAAAGAACCAAATCAGAATTCTTCTCCACTATTTCTTAGGAGTTTAAACTGCTTTCTTCTGGATTAGTATTTATTAGAAAGATTGTTTGCCTCAAAGGAAAGGGTTTATTTTCTTTCATTTAAAAAGTTATTACCTAGGCAACAATAAGAAATCTGTTAAAGAAGATTTACCTACAGTTCACTCTAATACTAATACTTTTCACTTTTCTATTTGCCTGAGTGTTTTTTATGTTAATGAAATGAGGTTCTTTTTTTTCCCACCTTATTTTGTAAAATTTTATATTTGGTATTGTCCTTTAAATTAGGATTTTAAATGGTTTCATCTTTCAAAATTTGATTTATATATCATTTATTTAAACTTTCCCCTTACTTTAGGGAACAGGTGACAAATATTATAAAATACATATTAAGTTATGCTGTATTATTTATACAATTTTAAAATGGTTTCTTTTGGCACTTTGTAGGATTTAGATTATTGGACAACGGGCCTTTTTTTTCCCCCTTCTTAATAGATTCTTCCAGATAACTCTAAAGGTATCAGATGTTAATGATACTTTTGCTTTAAAGCAATTTTGGGTACCAGCATATTAAAGTCCTAAATATTTGGAATGAATGAGTTTAGTTTCTTAGATGGTTATTCCTTTATGTGTTTTTTGGAGCAAGAATATTCACGAGTGCTTTGCTGGAGTATTATTTTACAAACAGTGGCAATGATAGCAACAATAATACACTAAATATCACCTATCATTTATGCAGTGTTTTTATGGCTATGGCTTATTATCAGTTGGGATAAAAGATAACATCAGATGCAGTGTGAAGGCATCTATGGCTTCCTATGTTCTCGTCCTCGTTCTGAGAGAAGTCACATAGAATATGCTTCTTTCTATAGAAGTGAAATGCAGTAACATGTATGCAGTATGTCTGCCCAAGGAAGCCTGCTTATGACTCTTTTTACTGGGGAGCTGGTCACATAAGAACAGCCATAGGTATGAAATCCCAAGTTCCCAGAAGGAAAGCATGATTTGGTGTCCTAGCCAGGGAAAAGAATCTTATCACTTAGGGAGTGTTTCAAAAGCCACATTCTCAGACATCAGCCAAGAATCGACCCTATTAATAGGTTGATGAAGGAGCAATTGCAATTTCAGACTGTGAATTTTAAATCATTATAACTAGGCTCAAACACATCTTTAATAATCAAAATAGAAACCATTACAATCAACACATTTTTGCCAACAAGAAATAAGTTTGTTTATTCCTATAGCATAAAAATCTGCTTCAGGATTCTGAAAACTCTAAGAAAGCATTTCCTGCCTCTTGCTGGTTATGGAAGTATTTCCCCTGCAAGAATTTGTTGAGATGCTTGAAGTGGTAGTCGGTTGATGAGAGGTTAGGTGAATATGGCAGCTGAGGCAAAAGTTCATATCCCAATTCATTGGGTGTTGTCTTGCAAAAGAATTGGGTTTATTCTGTTGACCAGTGCCTGGTGCAGCTGTTGCAGTTTTTGGTGCATCTCATCGATTTGCTGAGCATACTTCTCAGATGTAACAGTTTTGCCACGATTCATAAAGCTGTATTGAATCAAAGGGCAGCAGACCACCAAACAGTGATCATGACTTTTTCTGATGCATGTTTGGCTTTGGGATATGTTTTGTCTTTTTCTTGGTCCAGTCACTGAACTGGCCGTTGCCAGTTGTGGTATAAAGTCCACTTTTGGTCACATGTCACAATTCATTTGAGAAATGGTTCATTGTTGTTGTGCAGAATAAAAGAAGATGACACTGCAAAAAGCCAATGTGTTTAAATTTTTGGTCAGCTCATGAGGCACCAATTATAGAGATTTTTCAACTTTGCAGTTTGCTTCAAATGCCAAATGACTGTAGAATGGTCAATGAATTCTTGGGCAGCTTCACGTATAGTTGTAGGAGGTTTAGCTTCAGTGATCCTCTCAATTGGTCTTTGTCAACTTCTGATGGCCAGCCACTGCATTCCTCACCTTCAAAGCTCTCGTCTCCTTTGCAAAACTTCTTCAAACATCACTGCGCTGTATGTTCATTAGCAAAATGAATTTTGATGTTGTGAGTTGTCTCTGCTGCTTTACGACCCATTTTGAACTCAAATAAGAAAATTGCTCAAATTGCTTTTTTGTCTAACATCATTTCTAGTCTAAAATAAATATAAAATACATGGCAACTAATAAGTCATTAGCAAAAATCATAAACCAAGAAATGTACATTAAAATGGTGTATAACATAACCGCATTTACTTAAGAATGTATTCCAATATCAAACAGCAAATTTCAACAATGCAAAATTGTGATTACTTTTGCACCAACCCAATAACATATCTTCATCAGAAACATGAGCCCTGCCCTTCCACATAATAAATTATAGCAATGATTGCAATTATCCCATATGACAAATGAGGATAATTATCTAATGAGGTAATTGACATTTTATTGCTTTTATTTGAAATTATAATGAGAAATTTATATATTTGTTAGGTATATTGTTTACAGAAAGAGCTGAAGATTAAAAATCACAGTCTTCAAGAAACTGCTGAGCAAAATGTTATTCTGCAGCATACTCTTCAACAACAACAGCAGATGTTACAACAAGAGACAATTAGAAATGAAGAGCTAGAAGACATTCAAACTAAACTTGAAAAACAGGTATATTTTATTGGTCAAAATGGAGTTGTGTTATAGAAAGTTTTTAAATTGATAATAGATTTATTTTGCTAGTTATATAAATTGCTGTTTAAACTTCACAGATACCATATTGAGTTATTAGTCCAAAGAAAGAGTCCTGGGACATTTTATAGTAGAATCTTCTTTCATTCATTCCCAAGTTCATCTGAATTATTCTGACAGATATTTTACATTTTTTGATTTGTTTTTCTCTTATCAAACTTAACAGAAGAGTATAAATTAAAAAAGGAAAAAAAAATAAAAAATAAAAATAAAAAAGGATAGTTCTCTGTAATCTCACTACACCTCACCTTTTTGTCCTTTGTATGACTTTTTAATCTATATATTCTAAACTTAGCCTCTCCAGTAGCACTAAGGAATTTCCTCTCTGTATATTCAAAGAGATCAGGCAGGTATTCTATATTTTCTTCTTTAGAGACATCTGTCCTGTGGCTCTCCATCCTTTTTGCTCAAGTCTAGACCTACTGTTTGCTGTGCCTGATGCACAGCTTCATCCTGAAGCATTTCTTCATCTCATCGATGTTTGATTTCTACTTTATAAATTCCTTGTTGTTGACTCTAGTATTTATAAGATTGATTTGTAATTCTTGTTCTTTCTGAAATTGATTTTATTTCTGTAATTGTCTTATGGTTGTCTTCTGTTTTTGTTTTTTTTTTTTTTCCCTTAAGTGTATCAGTACATTTGTATTTTTGGTTTGATGATTTTATTTCTTCATCCTATTTAAGATATTTTTTTGTCATTTGGGATTTCTTTGAGGGTCTAAAGAAGTTTATGTCTAAAAATTCCTTCAGAACTTGGGATAAATTTTCTCGTATATATTTTTCTACTTTTTGTTCATGTTCCACTATGTACAGGTTTTGTGTTGGATGTATTCAGATTTTTACTTATCTTTAGATTTTTTCTGCAAATCAGTGTGCCATTTAATCAAGGACAGAGTGGGTAGAATTTTCCATGGTTCCCTTACCTTTTTACCTGGTTACTATTTTAATTTTATACTTGAAACTTGTGTTGGGAGGTGTGGTTATTAATGACTTATAGTCTGTACTGAGTTCTTCAGTGAGAGGTTTTTAAAGAGCAGGGAGGATATTAAAGTCGTTAGCAAGATACTAATTTTTGAGATCACAATCATGTAAATATTCATTGAAAACAAAGTGGCTGAGGTTAACTAGGCAGAGAATATAGAATGAGGGGTGAGATGATTGACTTCAACAGAGCTCTGAAGGATGCAGTCATGGAAGCCAAAGTATTTCATGAAATGAGAGATAATTGGTGTCATGGGCTATTGCAATCAGTGTCAAATAGTGTCAAGTAAATTGAAGGTTGAGTAATGTCCATTGGAATTAGCTGCATGGAAACCTTTGACATAGTGTAGTTTCTGTAGAGTGGCCAGATTTCTATGGGTTGAGGAATGAATGAGAAGAAAGAAAAATACTACAAAAAGCATAGAAAAAAATCTGAGAAGTTGAGCTACGGAGAGAAGAAAAGAAGTGGTAGTTGGAGGTGGTATGGAGGAAAGGTTTTTATGATGGGAAGGTCTTAGACATGTGTAAATGCTAATATAAAGAAACCAGAAGAAAGATATTGAAGATACAGCAGAGAGTAGACATGGTCAATAGTTTGAAGTTCCTGAGAAAGTGGACAGGAATTGAATCCAGAACACCTGTGAAGTAGTTTGACTTATATAGGGGGAAGAATACTTCCTTCAGTGTAGTAACAGAAGGAAGAATGAATAGGAGCAAATGCAAGTGGCAGTGTTTGAGGGCAGATGGGAATCTAGGAATCCTTCACTGTATGAGCCAATTCGTGAAGGAGAGGAACATAGTTTGACAAGAGAATAAAGAACATTTCACATGAGAATAATGAAAAGAGGAACATTTATCATTATTTTGTCCAATTATTTTAAGTCCTATTTTAGTGTTATGATGTGGTCACATCTATAAAATATGCATAATATATCAATGAAATATCTTATTAAAAATTAAGTTTTGCTCTCATATTTCCAAAACACAATTTTTTGGTCTTTACTTTGAAATTGAATGATAAGCTAGGATACAAATTTATATAAATATTTTTCTTCTGAGGAATATTGGGCTGTGTTTGAATTTAAAATATTTACTAAAAATTGCTTTCCAAGATATCAAAACTGGAACAAGAGCTTCAGAAACAAAGGGAAAGTTCAGCTGAAAAGTTGAGGAAAATGGAGGAGAAATGTGAAGCAGCTACATATGAAGCAGATTTGAAAAGACAAAAAATTATTGAGCTTACTGGTACTACCAGGTAAAATGAACATGTTAGTTTTTGTCTTCCTTTTTTACCATCAGTCATATTTGAGTTTCAAAATAAGATAATGTTGAGTGAAGCATTTGCTTGAGAAATTAATTTCTCTATGATCTGTATTCCTATAGCATTCCTATACCTCCCTTTTATCCTTCATTATGCCTTTTTTTATTATAGTTTAATATCCTTTACCCTCCTACTATATTGTAAGTTCCTTAAGGCCAAGATAATACGTGGTTTATTTTAAGGGTCCTCCCACAACAATTAGCATGGTTCCTTATACTTCATATCCTAATCCTAATGGGGATGCTAGAGAAAAACCTGAAGGTTAAAACAGAACCACAGGGCTTTATCTGAAGCCTTTGAGGTGAAATGCATCTGAGTTCAGTTTTTCAGATTTCAGAGGGAAAGTGAGGTATCAATATACATATTATGTGCGCTAAGTCACTTCAGTGTGTCCGACTATGACCCCATGGACTGTAGGCCATCAGGCTCCTCTGTCCATGTGATTCTCCAGGCAAGAAGCCTGGATTGGGTTGCCATTTCCTTCTGCAGGGGATTTTCCTGATCAGAGATTGAACCTACGTCTCTTATGTCTCCTGCATTGGCAGACAGGTTCTTTACCACTAATTCAGCAACTGTTGTATTAAATCAAATTGTGAATAATGTTAAAAGTGGCAGGGAAAGATGATAGAAAATTTTCATGGATTCTAATTGTTTATAGATTCTAATTGTTTATAGGGAGGAAATAACTTAATAAAAGAAAGTTGACTTCTATTGATTGAACATTAAAATCACCTGAGGAGCTTTAAAAAGTACTGATGCTTAGGTCCCACCTCTAAAGATCCTGATTTATTATGGCTGCACTGGGCTAAGACATCAAAAAAAAAAAAAAAAAAAGAAGGGAATTAAGAGCTGAAAGCTATACCTAGCTTCCCCAGATTGCTTCTGTTTTGTTGACAAGAGTTGACGTAGTATTTTACTCTTAATTAGCCCACCATTCTACCAACAGGAGTAAGAGTTAACTTATACATTTGAACCACAACATCCTCAGACTCCCTCTCCCCCTCTGACAAAAATAAAGATAAGACCTTTATGCTTTGAGTAGCAACTCGCTTCCCCAGATATCCTCAACTCTATCAAGGGGTCAAGAAGCTATCCTGAGTTTAAGACCACAGTTCTTCAAACTTTTCTTCCATCAATAGTTATCTATCCACTAATGCAGCCTTACCACCATTGTGTACCTTAATTCCACAAAGAGTATTCAGCCTTATAACTTTACTTTTGCTTGTTTCAGACACCACAAGAAGCAACAGATTGGCATTAGAATTACCCTCATCTCTCATACTAAGTCCCCAAAACCTCATGTGTTTTCTTTCCTTTTCTCACCCTATCTGAACTTCTGATAGATTTTCACTTCATCCTCTGGAATTCACAGTCCATCCTGAGATACATCCCTTATATTCTCTATCTCTTCTTTTCTCTTGCTATAACAGAAGTGTGACTCTCCATTAAGGGCATTGCTTCTTCCCCTGCAGCCCTCTAAAGTAAAAACTTTCCCCCATAGTTCTTGTACCAAAGAATTGAGATGTGGAATAGTATAACATAACCATGAACCTCATGTTATCAGATCATATTCTTCACTGTTGCTGACACCAGCAGACCACCTGACTTACTAAAGCTGAATCCAACACTAGTTCTGTCTTTATTCTTGGGGATTTCAATATGCATCTATCTAGCTGATCCTCATCCACTCACTCACATGATTTACAGCAGATTTTATCATTTCTGATACCTCCATTATTTCAACATAATCTGAATACTGTTCATCTACATGTATGTTATTACCTCATTCCTTTTAATACCCCAAATTCAACAATTCTTTGATGTAACTAGGACCTCTGAGCCTTCAAATCTACCACTTTCTCATTCTCTAGTTCCCTTTCTCCTCTCTTTACCTAGCTTAAATTCTGCTCATTAAAATCACTGATTGGCATATGGCTGTTTCCTTACCTTTGTCTTACTTTGTGGTACTCAGAACTAAAAATCCAACTCAGAATAATTCATGCTTGCATCTTTACAGAGGCTGAAGAAAAATATAACTACAGTGACCAGTCTTACTTTAAATTCATAATTTCAAAACCGTAAGCATTTTCTTAATGCTGTCTGACAGTCACAATATTACTCATTCTTGTAAGGGGGACTCTCTTACACCTTTGTGTTTTCTTTCATAACTCCAACAACCTTTCCCCAATCCTTGCTCTCACTTATGATCTTGCTTTTGTTCTTACACCCATCCTTTGATTTCTAGACAAAAACTTTTCATAATTATAGCTGAAAGGCTCATTCAATTCCTATAAGTTCTAATTACTAATAGGAAACTTATGAACTAAATGAATAAATTTCACAAGGAAGATATATTCTAGTTCCAAGACCTCTTCAGGAAGCAGGATTTTTCTCTATTCCAACTATTGGCTTCTTTCATTTCTGAAACTATAATTTATAAAACTGTTTTTCTCTCCTCAGAGCTATTAGTGTTAAAATACATCTGTTATACAGCTCCTTGGATCTGTTTTAAAATTAAAATATCTCTAGATAGAAAACTAATTCATTGAGTACCTTCTGTGTGCCAGGCAATATACTAAGTAAACACATCATTTAGTTGTGTTTAGTGGTGTGTAATTGGTGCAGAATTACAGTCTATTAATTATTTGTTTTATTATTTTTGTTTGTTTCTAATTAGGCAAGTAAAACTCGAGATGGATCAATACAAAGAAGAGCTATCTAAAATGGAAAAAGAAATAATGCACCTAAAACGAGATGGAGAAAATAAAGCAATGCATCTCTCTCAGTTAGACATGATTTTAGAACAGACAAAGACAGAACTAGATAAGAAAACAAATGCTGGTAAGCAACAGGGTAGCTCAGCTTAGCTGCCTACAATTATATATTTAAGGAAATGGAATAAACAGAATCTGAGATGAGGGAAAAGGATAATCATTAGTATCCTGTCTCTTACTCTGATAGATGAATAAAATTGGGTATTCTTAGTTATTATTTACAAAGTTCTGAGTAACAAGTAACTTATATGTAATTCTAAAATTATTCTCTGCTTTTAACAGTGAAGGATTTAGAAAAGTTACAGCACCACACTGAAACTGAGCTAACAGAAGCCTTGCAGAAACGGGAAGCACTAGAGACTGAACTGCAAAATGCTCATGGAGAATTAAAAAGTACTCTAAGACAACTCCAGGAATTGAGAGATGTTCTGCAGAAGGCTCAATTATCATTAGAGGAAAAATATACTACAATAAAGGATCTCACAGCTGAACTTAGGTGAGTTAAATTCTAAGAGAGGATATCACAATAACAGGTATTTCTCTTTATTACCTTTAGTCCTTGGGTCATATTATAGACTTTGCTGTTGAATTCTGGATGTCCAAACTTCTCAGCTGCCTTTAGCTCACTGTCGTTCATTCTAGACATTACGTCCAATGCTCCATCTCACCATACTCCATCTCACTAATTCAGCTATTGCTGTTGACTAATACTTGCATCCCTGGTCTTTGGACCATTTTACTTTGGCCCTCTTCTATATCCCATGGTGGTAAAAAATGATTGGGCCAGCATACAGCAGTGGTTAATAGCAAAGTAATATTAACATGTGCCATGGCTATGCCAAGTACTTCATATATGATCTCATTTCTTTACAACAAGCAAATATAAGTTCCACATTATCACCTTTTTACATGTGGGAAAACTGAGAAAATTAAGTAAAATGCCAAAAGTCAGATAGTGAAACACAAGTCTAAGTCTAATATAATGGTTCTTAGATTAGCAGCAATAGCATAAAGTACTGTTCCAGTACACATCTATGGTGAGTATAGGTGGAGAGCCAGACTAGTGCCCAATTGTGGGAAATAAATTCCGAAAAGGAAAACAGATCAGGGTGTAAAATGTGTAATGAACAGGATAGAGAGTAGCAAGGTGATCCACAAACTTAGATGTTGTATCCTTTGATTCAGTGCAGCACCCCTTCCCTTTTCTACTCACAAACTCATTCTTAGTAAGTTTCATGTAGCTTTAAATATCAGTACAATGTACCAGAGACTTCTAAACACGTATTATCTCTAGTAATGACCTCATCTCCAAACTCCAGACTCCTATCTAATGACTTACTTGCTATCTCCACTTAAGTATTTTAAAGAGGCATTTTAAACTTGACTAAAACAATTCATTTTTAAAATTCATAACCCTGTACTTCCTCCAACTCATTATTATGCATTGGCTTAAATCAGAAATCTATATATATAAGATTACTTTTATCTCTTTCCCTCCCCTTTTTCATCCAGTCTATTAGCAACTTGCCTGTAAAGTCGCTTCAGTTATGTCTGACTCTTTGCAACCCCATGAACTATATAGCCCACCAGGCTTCTCTATCCATGGAATTTCCCATCAAGACTACTGGAGTGAGTTGCCAGACCCTTCTCCCAGGAATCTTCCCTACCCAGGGATCAAACCCATGTTTCTTATGTCTCCTGCATTGGCAATCAAGTTCTTTACCACTAATGCCACCTAGGAAGCCCAATTAGCAAGTTATGTCAACTTTATTTCCAAAACATATTCTGAAATCTGTTGATTTCTTGGCCTTTTTTCTGCTACTTAGCCCAGGCCATCATCATCTCCCACCTGTTCTGTTGCTGAGGCTTCCTAACTGGTCTGCCAGCTTAAATTCTTGACCTTCCTCACAATTCATTCACCACAGAATGGATTTAAGTTTATGATTTAAAACATAAGTCAGATCATATTGCTTTCCTACTTGAACTTTCTCATGACTTCCCAAAAGATTCAGAGTAATACCCAAGCTCCTTCAGAAATATAAATCAAAACCATGATGAGATACCACTTCAGAACACCCACTAAGGTGGCTGTAATAAAAACAAAACACCCAAATAGAAAATAACAGATGAGAAATTTTAAAAGTTCCAGCCTCTGTGGAAAAACAGTTTGGCAGTTCATCAGTGAGTTTAAACATAGTATTAACCTTGTAACTCAGTAATTCCACTGTTAGGTTTAAGTACCCAAAAGAATTGAAAAGAGATATTCAAACAAAAATTGTGCTCAAATGTTTGTAGCACCTCTATTCCCAATAGCCACCAAGTGGAAACGACCCAGATGGATACTGATAGCTGTGAATGGATAAACCAGTGTGGTATATCCATACAAATCAGCCATGAAAAGGAATAGAGTACTGACACGTGCTGCAATACGGATAAACCTTACAAATATGCTAAATGAAAGAAACCACATACATGTTGCATAATTCCATTTATATGAAATATCCAGAATTGGCAAATCCACAGAGATAGAAAGCAGATTAATTGTTGTCTGGGACTGGGGGAAGGGAGAATGGAAGAAAACTGCCAATGGGTATGGGGTTTCTACTCAGAGTAATGAAAAAGTACTGGAAATAGTGATGATGGTTACATAACATTGTGAATGTATTCAGTGTAACTGCACTATATGCTTTAAAGTAGTTAAAATGGTAAATCTTATGTGTATTTTACCACAGTTGAAAAAAAAATTCCAAGCTCCTTTTCCTAGAATACAAAGTCCTGCATAACAAAGTTTCTGCCTATTTCTCTGGCCTCATTCTATATTGTTCTCCTTGCTGCTGACCTTTTTATTCTACTTAAAGCTTACAAAGTTTTTTCCCACCTTAGGACTTTTGCCATAGCTGTTTCTTTGGCCTGAAATAGCCTGAAATAATTGTTGGCCAGTTTCTTCATACCCTTCACATTACCTCAGAGGGCCCTCCTTCCCTGACCACCTATTCTGAAATAGTCTCCCAGTCACTGTCTCATCATTGTGTTTAATGCTCTGACATAGCATTTTATATTTTTCTTGTGGAATTATTATTTATAGTCCATCTCTTCTGGAGCTAGTAGAATGTAAACTCCATGTGATGAAGGACAAATATCCTGTTGACTATTAAATCCATAGTCATAGAACCTTGACATTTAGGAAACATCCAGTAAATATTTACTAAATAAATAAGGGAATGGATGGATGAGAGAAGTAAAAACAAAATCTTAAAATTCTAGCTAGTAGCTGAATTTTAGAAGCACAGCTGTTCTTATAGACAGCAATTAGAGTTATCTTTAGAATTCATTTTATATTACTTTTAGAATATTAGTCTTGTATTAACTCTTCAGGCTTTTAGGGGAACAGTAAACAGCTCATTAAAGAAGTTCAGAACCTGCTTTTTAAATTCAGTATCTTTATTATATTGTTTCATATTTAAGACTAGAAAATCATTTGATGATTCAAGATCAACAACATTTTAATCCTTTGTCATATCAGAACTTAGAGTTCAGAATTAAAATTCTCTGATCACAAGCTTCAAAGTGATATAAATCTTGAAGTTATGTCATTTTAAGTTTCTTTATAATATAAAATAATTCTTAAATTAGTGTTTTAGAAGGGCTAGAATTTTTTTAAAAACATTTAAAATATTTCTGTAGTAGATTTCACTACTTCACTAAATATAAGGTGTCATTTTGAGTAAAATTCCTGTAAGAAATACAATGGTCATTTACTAAACTGTGGATATCAAGGACATCAGCCATGAGACAAATGCCTCGTTCAATTATAGTGAACTCATAGCTGTTACATATAAAAGACTTTCAAATACTCCTTTGATCTATAGATTAAAATATAGATATATTTTAAAAATTCTTATACTGATTCAATCCTATTTCTTGGGAGTGCTTTTAGCATTTAGCTTACATTGTCTGCAGAAGTAGAATTTAAGTTAACTTGTGCCTTTTTAGAACATGATATTAAAGTAATTGTATTGATATCAATTGTTTTCTTTATGCATTATTCCTTTAATTTGAAGTCTCTCAATCTGAAATAATTGAATGTATCCTGTCCCTTAACTTACAGGAAGAGTAAGTTTGATTTGATTTTTTAAAACTATAATATTCCTACTTACCTGCTTAGGTCTTTTTCACTTTGATAAATTTCAGGGAATGCAAGATGGAGATTGAAGACAAAAAGCAAGAACTTCTTGAAATGGATCAGGCACTTAAGGAGAGAAATTGGGAGCTAAAGCAAAGAGCAGCTCAAGTTGGTTTTCTTAACTATATTTTAATGAAATTTTCTGTTAAAATACAATCACTTGAGGTTTCAGAGGTCCCCTCATTTTGGTAAAATAGTAGTTTTTATAGCTATTTGTTTTTTCTGTGCACATAGTATTTTTTAAATTAGAAATATGTCATCTCTCTCTCTTTTTTTTTTTTGCTATTTTTACAGCAGGTGGATTTTCAGGAGTGAAGGTTAGCTTAGTGTCTGAACCTTTTGATCTCTTATACTACTGTATATCAGAAGAAAATGTGATTAAAGGAGTTACTTGCTCAACTAGTATTTATTGAAGGAATGGAAATATCCAGAAGGCATTTTTAGCAGCATCTTTTTAAATATAATTTTATTTATTTATTTTTGGCTGCACTGGTTCTTCGTTGCTTTGCGTGGGTTTTCTCTAGTTGTGGTGAACGGGGGCTACTCTCTAGTTGTGGTACACAGGTTTTCTCATTGCAGCGGTTTCTCTTGTTGCGGAGCACAGGCTCTAAGGCATGTGGGCTTGAGTAGTTGTGGCTCATGGGCTTAGTTGTCCCGCGGCATGTGGAATTGGATTGAACCCATGTCGCCTGCACTGGTAGACTGATTCTTAACCACTGGACTACCAGGGAAGCTCTGCAGCATCTTTTTTAAAAGACTTATTTTTTAGAGCAGATTGAAGTTCACAGCAAAATTGAACAATAGGTACAGAGATTTCCCACATACCCACCCTGCCCCATAGAAGGTGCAACCTTCCCCCATTATCAACATTTCCTTCCAGAAAGGTATATTTGTTAAAGCTGATGAACCTACATTGACATTTCATAATCACCCAAAATCCATAGTTTATATTATCATTCACTCTTGTGTTATTCATTCTATGAGGTTGGACAGGAATCCATCATTATGGTATCATTCAGAATATCTTCAGTGCCTTAAAAATCCTCTGTACCCCACTTACTCATCCCTCTCTCTCTTCCCCCAACCATGGTAACCAGTGATCTTTTTTCTGTCTCTAGTTTTGCCTTTTCCAGAATATTATACAGTTGTTGTTGATTGTGTTCAGTCATTAAGTAGTGTCCAGCTCCTTGTGACTCAATGTACTACAGCATGCCAGGCTTCCTTGTCCTTCACTATCTCCCAGAGGTTTTTCAAACTCATGTCCATTGAGTCATTGATGCCATCCAGCCATCTTATCCTCTGTCACTCGCTTCTTCTCCTGCCCCCCATCTTTCCCAGCATCAGGGTCTTTTCCAATGAGTGGACTCTTCTCATCAGGTGGCCAAAGTATTGGAGCTTCAGCATCAGTCCTTCCAATAAATATTCAGGGTTGATTGCCTTTAGGATTGACTGATTTGATCTCCTTGCTGTCCAAGGGACTCTCAAGAGTCTTCTCCAGCACCACAATTTGAAAGCATCAGTTCTTCAGCACTCAGCCTTCTTTATTGTCCAACACCCTCCATACATGACTACTGGAAATATAACAACTTTGACTATACACACCTTTGTCAGCAAAGTGATGTCTCTCCTTTTTAACATGCTGTCTAGGTTTGTCATAGCTTTTCCTCTAAGGAACAAATGTCTTTTAATTTTGTGGCTGCAGTCACCGTCCACAGTGATTTTGGAGCCCCCCAAAATAAAATCTTTCACCGTTTCCACTTTTTCCCCATCTTTTTGCCCTGAAGTGATATGACCAGATACCATGATCTTAGTTTTTTGATTGTTGGGTTTTAAGCCAGCTTTTTCACTCTCTTCTTTCACTTTCATCAAGAGGCTATTTAGTTGCTCTTGGCTTTTCTGCCATAAGCATGCTCTTATCTGCATATCTGAGGTTATTGATATTTCTCCCAGCAATCTTTGATTCCAGCTTGTGCTTCATCCAGCCTGGCATTTCTTATGATGTACTATGCATATAAGTTAAATAAACAGGGTGACAATATACACCTTGATGTACTCCTTTGCCAGTTTGGAACCAATCCATTGTTCCATGTCCAGTTCTAACTATTGCTTCTTGACCTGCATACAGGTTTCTCAGAAAATAGGTAAAGTGGTCTGGTATTCCCATCTCTTGAAGAATTTTCCACAGTTTGTGGTGATCCACACAGTCAAAGGCTTTAGTGTAGTCACTGAAGCAGAAGTAGCTTTTTTTGGAATTCCCTTGCTTTCTCTATGATCCAGTGGATGTTGGGAATTTGATCTCTGGTTCCTCTGTGATTTTTTTTTCTTAATGTGGTTAGTTATATTAATTAACTTTCAAATGTGGAGTATAGTTTTTTTTATGCATTCTTGAGTATGATTCACTAATATTTTGTTGAGAATTTTTACATCTATGTTCATGAAAGATACTGGTCTATAGTTTTCTTTCTTTATAATGTCTCTGGTGTTGGTATTAGGGTTATGCTAGCCTTAGAGAATGAGTTAGTACTTCCTCTGTTTCTATCTTCTAAGCGAGAGTGTAAAGAATTGGCATAATTTCTTCTTTAAATGTTCAGTAGAATTTACCAATGAACCCATCTGAACCTGGGGCTTTCTGTTTTGGAAAGTTATTAATCATTGATTCAGTTTCTTTAGTGGATATAGGCTTATCCAGATTATCCATTTCTTCTTGTATGAGTTTTGGCAGATTGTGCCTTTTGAGTAACTGGCCAATTACATCTAATTTTATTTAAATTCATGGACTAAGAGCTGTTTATAATATATCTGTATTATCCTATTAATGTCCTTGATATTTGTAGTAAAATCTCCTTTTTCATTTCTCATATTAGCAGTTTATATCTTCTCTCTCTTTTTTTGTTAGTCTGGCTAGAGGCTTATTGCTGCTATTAATCTTCATGAAGAGCCAGTTTTTGGCTTTGTTGATTTTCTCTATTGATTCCCTAATTTTAATTGCTACTCTGGTTTTTAGCATTTTTTTTTTCTTCTGCTTAGTTTGGATTTGATTTGCTCTTGCTTTTCTAGTTTGTAAGATGGAAGCTCAAGTGATTAATTTTAGATCTTTCTTCTTTTCTCATATATGCATTCAGTGCATAGATGTTCCTAAGCAGTGCTTTTGCTGCATCCCATGGTTTTCATGTTGCATTGTAGTATTTAGCATAAAATGAAGTTTGTCACTTATGTGATCATAAGTGACAAAATTTTGTCACTTATGTGAATATATGATTATATATTGGGCTCAAGATCCAGTATTATTAAGCAATGATTATTTTTCTCATTCTTTTTAATAATTGATTTGAGGTGCATTTATTCTTCAGTTATACCCACTGTGAGAGTGAAGTGAAGTCGCTCAGTCGTTTCCGACTCTTAGTGACCCCATGGACTGCAGCCCACCAGGGTCCTCCGTCCATGGGATTTTCCAGGCAAGAGTACTGGAGTGGGGTGCCATTGCCTTCTCCACTGTAAACAATTCTAAATAACATTCCAGGCATACAGTTTTTCACATTAGAATAAGATTGAACAATAGCTTAATGTTGCTTTTGTGTTTAGGTTACACATTTGGATATGACTATTCGTGGGCACAGGGGAGAAATGGAACAGAAAATAATTAAACTAGAGGGTACTGTGGAGAAATCAGAATTGGAACTTAAAGAAAGCAGCAGACAGGTAAATTATTAAAAATTATGTCTTAAATTATTTTAAAAATGACTCCTTAACTATAAACATATACTATTCACATAAAATGGCTTTTGACTAGAATACATACAGTAAAAATACTGCATTTGAACTGTGCCACACAACTTGTGGGATTTTAGGTTCCCAGTTAGGGATTGAATCTGATCCCTTAGCAATGAGAGTGTGGAGTCCTAACCAGTGGACTGCCAGGGAATTCTCAATGATGCATAATTTTAATTATCTTGTACTTGCTACGTTATATTCATTTTCTTCTCTTAAATTTTCCCCCAGCTTTATTGAGGTATAATTGAGAATAAAAAGTGCCATGTATTTTAGGTGTACAATGTCATGTTTTAATGGACATACACATTTTGAAATAATTATCAGAATTAAACTAATTAGCATATCTACCACCTCATATAGTTACTTTTTTTTTTTAATGAAAACACCAAGTGTGCAACATAGTATATTTTAGTTATACATATAAGCATCTTATTAGGCACAAAATTCTGATACTTATGTCAAAGTTATGTTTGTCTCAAGAAAAACACATTTTAAAATTTTGCCATTTTAGATATACAAGTTTAAAGCTTGACTTACATGGATTACAGTTATGATGGAAGAATTATTTTTCTTTATTTACATTAACATTGCTCTGTTTAAAATTCAGATAGAAAGTTTGAATGAAAAATTGCAAAATTCCAAAGAACAACTTCGAGAAAAAGAGTTTATAACACTACAAAATGAACAAGAGATAAGTCAACTGAAAAAAGAAACTGAACGGACACAACAAAAGATGAAAGAAATGGAGAGTGTAAGCAAATTATTTTCCTCCTAAGGAACAAGGTTGATACAGATCTTTGTTTTAAACTGATTGGTTTTATATGTGATTGGTATTTAATATGCACAGAAACTGGCTAATTATTTGTGCCAGATATCTATTAATTTCCTTATCTTCTTAATTACTTTATGATTGGTGAGTTACCATGTTATTTGTCTTTACATTCCCTATAGGCATTGGCATGATATCTCTTACATAGTAAATCCATGATATATGCTCACTTGGTCGATAAATAAATATTTTAATTGAGAACCTACTATGTGATAGAACTGAAGATCAGATATTACTAGGATGCACTACTTTGTCCTTGAAGAACTCTGTTCAGAGAATGAATTAACAGATAACAGTGTATTATTGATGTCAAGTACTTCGAGTTGCCAGATGAATTTTGATAACTTCTTATTATCAGTTTGCACATGTGTTGACTTCTGAACCCATTCTACCCACTTGTCTTTTTAAAAAGTGAATTTGCTTCTAAGAGCTCTTGTAGATGTAACTTTTTCTTGTTTTTAAATACTATGCTCAGTTTTAAAACTTACTGTGTAGCTCCTTCTGGTGTTTGATTAACTGATTTTCTGTCTCTTCCAGTCATAAACTCTACAAGGGTAACTACTTTATTTCCTGTTTTCTCCTTTATCCTCAATACCTATAATAGTACATAACACATAGTAAGCATGAATAAATATTAGTTGAATTATATATATATATATATATATATATATATATATATATATAAATTAAGCAGGGTCTCTGAGAGCAAGTTTGGGTTCTAGTGAGAAAAAGAAAAAGATTGTTGACTCAGTTGTTTCATGTTCTCAAACAAGGGCTGGCTAAAAGTATTTACATGAGGTTTATACTGATACACAATGGGACCTGGGGCCCCCATTCTAGACATCAGGTTCCTTGTGCTTTGTACTGGTTTCTTTCTTTCTTATCAGTCCTAAAGTTAAGTGTCATTACCTACCATCTTATCTATGTCATCAAGCTGATTTAGAACTAATTGACTTTTTACTGAATTTTTTTTCTTCTGGAAATAGAACTTTACTAGGGATTTAACTTGAAGAAGGCAATGGCATCCCACTCCAGTATTCTTGCCTGGAAAATCCCATGGATGGAGGAGCCTGGTAGGCTGCAGTCCATGGGGTCGCTAAGAGTCGGACAAGACTGAGAGACTTCACTTTCAGGAAGCATTGTAAAAGGAAATGGCAACCCACTCCAGTGTTCTTGCCTGGAAAATCCCAGGGATGGGGGAGCTTGGTGGGCTGCCATCTATGGGGTCGCACAGAGTCGGACATAACTGAAGTGACTTAGCAGCAGCAGCAGCAGCAGGAATTTAACTGAGGAATGTAAAATATTTCAGAGAGAATAGCAGCAGTCCCAGTAACAAATTTCACTTTTGCAGAGAATAAGGTCGTTCTTAACCTAGCTTTGTGGATTAATGGTGGGCTTTATTTATACTAGTATTTTCTCCATCTTTGACATGGATAATCAAATATTAACTTCTTCTCTTTATATTATTATGTATTCTGTCATGTTACTTCATACTGTTAAAGGATTATGCAGCTTGCATGTTGAAGGCGTGCAAAATATACCAGTGAGTCCTAGATTTATTACAGTACTTTTGTCATTTTCTTACTATTAAAAAAGTTTTCTTTTCTGAATATCAGTTTCACAGTGGTTTATATTCATTGTATATTAAACTATATAGACATTTAGTTGGGAGGGAGTATGTCACTTATTAAAAGAGAAATCAGAGTAAGAAATAGGTTATCTGGGTCATTTTATTTTGAAACCTACAAATGTCTTGTGTACTTCAGGTTATGAAAGAGCAGGAACAGTACATTGCAACTCAGTACAAGGAGGCCATAGATTTGGAGCAAGAATTGAGACTAACTCGGGAGCAGATGCAGAACTCTCATAAAGAATTGGTGGAGGCTCGTCATCAACAAGTCCAAGCACAGAGAGAAATAGAAAGGCTCTCAAGTGAACTTGAGGAAATAAAGCAACTCTCTAAAGAGAAAGTAATTCCTATTCTAATTTTATCTTATTGAAAATCTTAGTTTTTAACATTTGCTTGTTTTGACAGTAGAATATTGTTCTTATAAAAGTTGTTCCACAGCAGTATAAATGTACTTAAAAATAGTTAAGGTGATAAATTTTGTTTTATGTATATTACTCAAAAAAAAAAAAAAAAAAAAACCTGTGTTATATTTAGCCTAGCATTGTAGTGTAATCAGGAAGTCTCTCAGAACTGAATTTTAGTCAAACTGGTTAGTTTTCAATAATATAAGTTACAAAGCACTTTCAGACTTTGAACTGAATTTGAGCTACCCCTGGGACAGAAAAAGAAATCTAATGCATATTTTTTAAGTAAAAAGTTTTGCATTTGTAGCCATTTATAGATGAAAACTATCTAGATTTATAACTATTAGAAACCTGCAGTCTAGAACCTTGGGGAGGAAAAGTGCTTTTAAATAGCAAGACTACTAATGTAAACTGTATTTCTCTAGTATTACATAGAAAATTAACAACTTGCCTTAAAAATATTTAGATTAATATGCTTGGCTTAATTACTTAGACTTCAAGAAAAATTATTTATTGATATTCTACAAAAGTTCTTGTGATTTTTCTGCTTTCTACTATGGTTCTATGGTTCTAATTAAGTATGGATTTTGAATAAAAGTGTTTTTACATTTAGTTTTGGTTAACCTGATGACATTTTTATTTACATTTCTGGATGGTTAGACTAATAAAAAATATATAGGGGATTTTTATTAGACTATGTCAGGTACTTGGGAGTCTACTAGGAGAAGGGAAGCTATCTACTTTTATCTCATTTCTGTCCTTATCAGTGATATCTAAATGTAATATAATTGATTTTATCTGATAAACCAAGCTCAATTAATCAAATAACTAAATGAAAGTGGAGAATTATTAAGAATGATTGTTTAAATATTATATTTTAACCCCAAACTCTAAATTTACAGTCATTTGTTAACCTTTTAATGTGGGACCAAATCTTGGCTTTTTGTATATGGGTAGGGTCACTTGATTACATTCCACCTAGTTTTTCTTGCATAAACCACACTGATATGCCATCATCTATAGCTTCCAATTTGGTTTTTTAAGAGTTAAGAGACATTCATAAATCAGTCAGAGGACAACATCTCTTATATTTTGTATGAGATTTCCCACAATATTTTACAACTAATTAGGTAGCAAACATTTGTGACTCGTTGAATTGTCTCAAAGCATATAACTTATTTTTCATATAAAAACATTCCTTTTGCATGTGCATTTCATCTGTATTCATAATGTATAATAAAATTACATAATTGTAGTCGCAAACACAGCTGTCATAGATATGTTTGATAAATGCACAACTGTAGATAAGCAAACAGCACATATGGTGAGCAAAAATACTTAGGCATGTCTAAAGAGGAGACTACTGTCTGCTAAAGCTCAGTGTTCCATGGTTATTAGTTTATTTTACAAAAAGCATTGATTAGTGAACTTATATTAATAAACAATATATAAACAATAAACAATAAACAATGATACTTTCCCATTAGTACTCTCTTAAATATCTAGATTAAATTCTAGATTGTTACACTTTATAAAGTATACATTTAATAAGGTAACTGTGTATGAGTGTTCATACAGTATTACAAAAGATTGAAGTACTTCCATAAGTGTGCTGAATTGTTTAGCTACAATAACCAAATAAACAAGTAGTGTAACCTTTACTTAATATGTCATTTTCAAGGAAGCTCATGGAAAATATTTAGCTGAAGAACTGGGGGCTTCTCAAGTACGTGAAACTCAGTTAGAAGCAAGAATGCAAGCAGAAATCAAGAAATTGTCAACAGAAGTAGAATCTCTCAAAGAAGCATATCATCTAGAGGTAAAGAAAAATTTAATTTGTTCCATTACTCCCTGCTAAAGTGTGTTGATCTATCTGAACAAAGTATAAATCTAGCTTTTAACTGTTTATTATAGAGAAATACATTTGGTCTTTTCATTTCTGGTAGGCTGAACATATTATTTTCGCTTCATATTCCAGTGTACTAATACTCTATGGGTTAAGAGCTTGAATTCTTTAGACAGGCATACTGGTTCTAAATCTCAGTTCATTACCTGGTACTTATGTAACCTTAGGCAACTAACTTAACATCTCTGACTAAAATGGATATAATAATGCTATCTATTTCATAGAACTGTGTGGAGGATTAAGTGAATTAATGTAGTTAATGTTCTTACACCAGAGCCTGGCACATTATTATCATTGTCATAACTTTTTATAAAGTAACACTTGTCAAAACTACCTGGAGGTATTTAATAACCAATGTAAACAGTTTCATGTGATGTCAATCTATTAATGTGTGGTAATTTTCAAGGTTTGCTCTGATCATAAGTTAGAGCAGCAATACAATAATTTGCTCTTCATCAGTATGTCCTGAGCCTTTACAGAGATGGACAGTGTTATCAATTAGAATAGCATTTCTTGTCTTTTTTAAAACTGTATTTGAAGATATTCAAATTTAAGTTTCCTTGTAAAGTGTTCTAATAAAGCATTTTTGTGGATGGTGCTTGTTGCAAATGTTGTTTAGTCACTAAGACGTCCGACGCTTTGTGACCCCATGGATTGCCTCACACCAGGCTCCTCTGTCCTCCACTGTCTCCTGGAATTTGCTCAGATTTATGTCCATTGAGTCAGTGATGCTATCTAACCATCTCAAAGACATTTATGTTAAACTCGTTTTGAGGAAGTTTGGTTAACATCTTTTTGAGGAATAAATTGCGTTTTTGGTTAACATGTCTTGCTTAAATGCATTTAGAGTCAAATTTCTTTGAAAACGTTGTGTCTGCCAAACAAAACACGTTTGCATGCTCAATCCAGTCCTAAGGTCAAGAGATTACAACCTTTAGTCTTTGGAGATAAAAGTGAATGCTGATGAGTTCAGCATAATTATTTGATGTTAACTGGTCAACTTGGTGACCTTCAGTAATAATTGGTCCATCTCAAGTATTTGCCAGCAGCAACTCAATAAGCTTTTTTTACATGGTCTATATTTCTACTTTTATTTTAATTATCCAATTTTTTAGTTTTAGTTTTATAAGCCTCTTGAAATTATTTATAAGCAGATAGTACAAAAAATGAATTGTAAAAATTGGTTCTAGTATTGCTGTTTAATATCTGGTATTAATATTTTATATGCAGCATATGAAAATACCTAATATGGACACTTTCACAGGGGCTGCCACTGGTGGCTTTGAGGCTGTTAGGGATGAAGGCACCCAGCACAAAGCTTTTCTGGTTAGATCCCAGACATATAGGTCCAATTAACTCTCGTGGTGGTATAGAAGGTTGAAAGCTCTACATAGGAACATGATGTGAATGGAAGAGACCTGTCATTATGCAAACAGTATGGCACTCATAAGCAGACAGTAAAAACACTCATCTCAAAGAGACCAGCACTTGTGTCACAGTGTAAGTTAGATGCTTGTGGAACAGCTTTTGATAAATGAGATCTTCCAGCCAGACAGTGATTCCCTTGGACCCATTACCTTATATTCATGATCAGATTGGATCACCTCCCATCCTGAGGCTCCCCAAGACTTTTGAATAGTTTTTCAATGATCCTTACAGAAAGACACCCTCCCAGAGAAATGCAGTATTTATATACAGTGCATTGGATCTCTGCTGCTGTTGCTGCTAAGTCGCTTCAGTTGTGTCTGACTCTGTGTGACCCCATAGATGGCAGCCCACCAGGCTCCCCCGTCCCTGGGATTCTCCAGGCAAGAACACTGGAGTGGGTTGCCATTTCCTTCTCCAGTGCATAAAAGTGAAAAGTGAAAGTGAAGTCGTTCAGTCATGTCCAACTCTTTGTGACCCCATGGACTGCAGCCTACCAGGCTGTCCATCCATGGGATTTTCCAGGCAAGAGCATTGGAGTGGGGTGCCATTGCCTTCTCCGATTGGATCTCTAGGAAACACCAAAGTTATCAGTGAAGAATATGGCAAATGACTTAAAGGCTACTGTGAAGTAATTTTGTATGGCTTGATAGTAAAGCTCCTAGAACCAGTTTCTGTCTCTGCAAGGTTCCAAACATTTGGAAGAAGCTGACCAGTGCCCCGAAACCCTTTCCCTATCCATTTACACAAGTTACAGCATGCTATTGGTTGCAACATTATTGAGGGTTACAGAGCTCTTGTGAAGTAAATTGAAAATGAATCTGCTAACATACCTAGAGTCCCTCAAAAACATAGTCATGAGGATAATATGAATTTGCCCAAACCAGTGGGAACCTTTAAGGAATGCAAAGAGTGGATAATAAAATTTTCCAAAAAAGAACCTTCAAATAGGAGTAATTAAAATAAATACTTGCAGGTTAAAAATATATATATAGGTTTGTTGTGGTTGTTCTTAAGAAAGATGTTTTTAAGAAACACAAGCTGGAATCAAGATTGCCAGAAGAAATCAATAACCTCAGATATGCAGATGACACCACCCTGATGGCAGAAAGTGAAGAGGAACTAAAGAGCCTCTTGATGAAAGTGAAAGTGGAGAGTGAAAAAGTTGGCTTAAAGCTCAACATTCAGAAAACGAAGATCATGGCATCCAGTCCCATCACTTCATGGGAAATAGATGGGGAAACAGTGGAAACAGTGGCTGACTTTATTTTTCTGGGCTCGAAAATCACTGCAGATGGTGACTGCAGCCATGAAATTAAAAGACGCTTACTCCTTGGAAGGAAAGTTATGACCAACCTAGATAGCATATTCAAAAGCAGAGACATTACTTTGCCAACAAAGGTTCGTCTAGTCAAGGCTATGGTTTTTCCTGTGGTCACGTATGGATGTGAGAGTTGGACTGTGAAGATGGCTGAGCGCCGAAGAATTGATGCTTTTGAACTGTGGTGTTGGAGAAGACTCTTGAGAGTCCCTTGGACTGCAAGGAGATCCAACCAGTCCATTCTGAAAGAGATCAGCCCTGGGATTTCTTGGAAGGAATGATGCTAAAGCTGAAACTCCAGTACTTTGGCTACCTCATGCGAAGAGTTGACTCATTGGAAAAGACTGATGCTGGGAGGGATTGGGGGCAAAAGGAGAAGGGGACGACAGAGGATGAGATGGCTGGATGGCATCACTGACTCAATGGACGTGAGTCTCAGTGAACTCCGGGAGTTGGTGATGGACAGGGAGGCCTGGCGTGCTGCGATTCATGGGGTCACAAAGAGTCAGACACGACTGAGTGACTGATCTGATCTGATCTGATGTTGTTTGAATATAAAATGAAAGTATGTTATTAAATAGGAAAAGGGATTGATAATTGTTAACTAATTTTTAAAATACAGGTTTTAGAATTGTCAGGAAACTCAATTGCAAAGCTGATTTTCTCAATAAAATGAGATTTTTAAAAACTTTATTATGGAAAATTTTTAACATAATCAGAAGTAGAATGGTATAAATTTTCCTATATATTGTTATTGTTGTTCAGTTGCTCAGTCATGTCCTACTCTGCTACTCCATGGACTGTAGCACACCACGCTTCCCTGTCCTTCACCATCTCCCAGCGTTTGCTCAAACCCATGTCCGTTGAGTTGGTGATGCCATCCAACCATCTCATCCTCTGTCGTCCCCTTCTCCTCCTCTGTCATCCCCTTCTCCTCCTGCCTTCAATCTTTCCCAGCATCAGGGTCATTTCCAGTGAGTGGGCTCTTTGCATCAGGTGGCCAAAGTATTGGAGTTTCTGTTTCAACATCAGTCCTTCCAATGTATATACAGGGTTGATTTCCTCCAGGATTGACTGGTTTGATCTCCTTGTTGTCCAAGGGACTCTCGAGAGTTTTCTCCAGCATCACAGTTCAAGGATATCAAATCTTTGCTGCTCAAGCCTTTTTTATTGTCCAGCTCTCACATCCATACATGACTACTGGAAAAACCAAGCTCTGACTATGCAGACCTTTGTAGGCAACAAAATGTCTCTGCTTTTTAATACTATATCTAGATTTGTCATAGCTTTTCTTCCAAAGAGCAAGTGTCTTTTAATTTAATGGCTGCAGTCACCATCAACAGTGATTTTTGAGCCCAAGAAAATAAAGTTTTTCACTCTTTCCATTGTTTCCCCATCTACTATCCATGAAGTGATGCAACCAGATGCCATGATTTTCATTTTTTGAATGTTGAGTTTTAAGCTAGCTTTCATCAAGAGGCTCTTCAATTCCTCTTTGCTTTCTGCCATAAGGGTGGTATCATCTGCATATCTAAGGTTATTGATATTTCTCCTAGCATTCTTGATTCCAACTTGTGATTCATCCAGCCCGGCATTTTGCATGATGTATTCTGCATATAAGTTAAATAAGCAGGGTGACAGTATACAGCCTTGACGTACTCTTTTCCTGATTTGGAACCAGTCCATTGTTCCATGTCTGGTTCTAACAGTTGCTTCTTGACCTGCATACAGGTTTCATAGGAGGCAGGTAAGGTGGTCTGATATTCCCATCTCTTTAAGAATTTTCCAGTTTGTTGTGATCTACATAGTCAAAGGCTTTTTCATAGTCAATGAAGCAGAAGGAAATGTTTTTCTGGAATTCCCTTGCTTTTTCTGTGATCCAATGGATGTTGGCAATTTGATCTCTGATTGCCTTTTCTAAATCCAGCTTGTACATCTGGAAGTTCTTGGTGCATGTACTGTTGAAACCTAGCTTGAAGGATTTTTAGCATTACCTTGCTCTCATGTGAAATGAGCATAATTGTACAGTAGTTTGAACATTCTCTGACATTGCCTTTCTTTTGGATTGGAATGGAAACTGACCTTATTCAATATTATGGCCACTGCTGAGTTTTCCAAATTTGCTGGCATATTGAGTTCAGCACTTTCACAGCATCTCTTTTAGGTTTTGAAATAGTTTAGTGGAATTTCATCACCTCCACTAGCTTTGTTTGTCTTGATGCTTCCTGCTGCTGCTGCTGCTGCTGCTGCTGCCAAGTCACTTCAGTCGTGTCCGACTCTGTGCGACCCCATAGATGGCCTCCTACCAGGCTCCTCTGTTCCTGGGATTCTCCAGGCAAGAACACTGGAGTGGGTTGCCATTTCCTTCTCCAATGCATGAAAGTGAAAAGTGAAAGTGAAGTCGCTCAGTTGTGTCCGACTCTTAGCGACCTCATGAAAGCCCACTTAACTTCACTCTCCAGGATGTCTGGCTGTAGGTGAGTGATCACACTGTCGTGGTTATCTGGATCATTAAGTTCTTTTTTGTATTTGTTGTTGTTCAGTCTCTCAGTCGTGTCTGACTCTGCATCCTCATGGACTGCAGCATGCCAGACTTCTGTGTCTTCACCGTCTCCCAGAGCTTGCTCAAACTCATGTCCATTGAGTCAGTGATGCCATCCAACCATCGCGTTGTCTTATCATCTTTTTTGTATAGTTCTTCTGTATTCTTGAGTCTCTTAATATCTTCTGCTTCTGTTTAGTCCATACTGTTTCTGTCCTTTATTGTGCCTGTCTTTACATGAAAAAGGTTACCTTGGTATCTCAGATTTTCTTGAAGAGATCTCTAGTCTTTCCCATTCTGTTGTTTTCCCTTATTTCTTTCCTATATATTGCTCAGCTTCAATAATTTTCAACTCATGGCTGAGTCTTGCAACCCCATGGACTGTATGTAGCATGCCAGGCTCCTCTGTCCATGGGATTCTCCAGGCAAAAACACTGGAGTGGGTTGCCATTTCCTCCTCCAGGGGATCTTCCTGACCTAGGAGTTGAACCAGGGTGTCCTGCATTGCAGGCAGATTCTTTACCAAGAAGCCTGCTCATGGCCAATTTTACTTAATTTGTAAGAATGTTGACTATTTATTTTATATAAAAGGAAATTTGAGAATGAAGAAGAGTGCTGTTATTAATTACACCAGAATACCAGGCATAAAACCTAGACGATTGTAGGTAAACTGGGAAGTATGATCACCATATCTTTAACCTCTCTCATTTCTCTTTTTTCCCTCTCTCACATATCCTGTAATTTTGAGGGATGGAAATCCAAAACATGATTGTTTCATCAATAAGCATTTCAATAAATATATCTGAAAGATAAGAACTATTTAAAAAATATAACCACAATGCCATTTTCATACTTATAATTTGATTATAATTCCTTGATATCATCAAACATGTAGTCATTGTTCAGATTTCCTTCTCCAGTGCATGAAAGTGAAAAGTGAAAGTGAAGTCGCTCAGTCGTGTCCGACTCTTAGCGACCTCATGAAAGCCCACTTAACTTCACTCTCCAGGATGTCTGGCTCTAGGTGAGTGATCACACTGTCGTGGTTATCTGGATTATGTCTTCCTCATAAAGGTCTTTATAGCTGATTTCTTCAAATCAGTATCCAAAAGTAGTCCATTGTACTTAGTTAACTGTTCTTAAGTAAATTTAAGACTATTTTCCCTCTAATATGTTGTTTGTTGAGAAATCATATTTGTAACTATAAACAATTTGCTTTTATTTCAAGGGGAAATGGAAAGTATTAGAATGTTATTGAAACCAACTTCATCCTATTTTCTTTCTTCCATTCCTTTTCAATTTGGGGGCTGTGTAGATGATTTCACATCAGGAAAACCATGCAAAGTGGAAGATTTCTGTTGATTCTCAAAAGACTTCTGTTCAGCAACTAAATGAACAATTAGAGAAAGCAAAACTAGAATTAGAAGAAGCTCAGGACACTGTAAGCAGTTTGCATCAGCAAGTCCAAGATAGGAATGAAGTAATTGAAGCTACAAATGAAGCATTACTTATTAAGGTAAGTGAACATATAAAATACATAAAGCAGAACTATAATGAAGTAAATTTATGACTGATTTCCCCATAATCAGAATTCCTGGAGTTTGTAGAACACTTAATAACCAAAAATTGACCTTTGAATAAAAGGCCCTTTATTTAGAAGATACTGAATTTGGAGATTATTAATAAGGAATGTATCATATTGCCTTAAGAGAAATAATTATGATCAAACATGAACTTTAAAAACTTTTTTTTGGTGAGAACATTTAAGTTCTACTTTTTCAGCAAGTTTCATTTATACACTGGTTTTATCAACTATAGTCATCATATTATACATTAAACCCTCAGTCATCTTATATCTGAAAAGCTGTACCCTTTGAGCAACCTATTTTGCTCACCTCCCAATCTCCTAGTCTCTGGCAACCACTCTCCTGCTATTTCTATGAGTTTGGATTTTTTTTTTTTTTGAGATTCCACATTCAAGTAATATCATGCAGTATTTGTCTTTCTCTGTTTTATTTCACTTAGTGTAATGCCCTAAAGGTCCATTGATGTTGTTCCAAAGGGCATATTGTACATTCCATTATATATATGTATTTACCACATCTTCTTTATCCATTCATCAATGGGTACTTTTTTCCTTATCTGAGCTAATTGTGAATAATGTTGCAATGAACACAGGAGTGCATTTAATAACCTGTTTTCATTCCCTTTGAATATATACCCAGAAGTGGTGTTGCTGGGTCATATGAGACTCCTATTTTTCATTTTTGGAAGAATCTCCACGCTGTTTCCCTTAGTGCTTGTACTAGGTAGCTTGCCTACCAACAGTAAACATGGTCTCCCTTTTCTACATACCCTTGCCAACACTCATTTCTTGTCTTTCTATTGATAGCCATTCTGGTGGGTGTAAGGTGATATCCCATTTGATGTTGATATGCATTTCCCAGAAGATTAGTGATATTGAGTACCTTTTCATGTACTTATTGGCCCTTTGTATATCTTCTTTGAAAAAATGTATATTCAATTCCTCTACCTTTTTAAAAACTGAATGGTTTGTTTCTTTGCTATTAAATTATATGAGTTCTTTATGTAGTTTAGATATTAACTGCTTATCAGATAAATGATTGGCAAACATTTTCTCCCATTTTGTATGTTGCCTTTTTACTGGTTTCCATTGCTGTGCAAGAACTTTTTAGTTTGTATAGTCCCTCTTTTTTATTTTTGCTTTTGTTGCCTTTACTTTTGTTATCAAATCCAAAAAATCATTGCTATGCCCAATATCAAGATGCTTACTCTCTAATTTTTCTTCACTCTCAGTTTCAGTTGATTTTTGTGTATGGTGTAGGACTGGGGTCCAGTTTCATTCTTTTGCATCTGGCTGTCTGGTTTTCCCAGCATGATTCATTGAAGATAATTATTCTTTCCTGATTGTATGTTCTTAGTTCCTTTGTCATAAATTAACTGGCTATACATGCATAGGTTTATTTCTGGGCTATCTATTTTGTTCCATTTATCTGTGTGTCCATTTCTATACTACTGTGTACCATAGTGTTTTTATTATTGTTACTATAGCTTTGTAATATGGTTTGAAATCAGGAAATATGATGTTTCCAACTTTGTTATTTCTTAGAATTGCTTTAACTATTTAGGGTCTTTTGTGGTTCCATTCAAATTTTATGATAGCTTGTTCTATATCTGTGAAAAATACTGTTGAAATTTTGATAGAGCCTCCTTGTCTTGTTCCTGATGTTAAAGGAAATGCTTTCAGTTTTTCACTGTTTAGGGTTATGTTAACTGTGGACTTGTTATATATAACCTTTATTATCTTGGTGTACATTCCCCCTGTACCCACTTGTTGCATTGTGCATTTTCATCATAAATGAATATTGAATTTTGTCAAATGCTTTTCTCCATCTATTGAGACGATCATATAATTTTTATCTTCTTTTTATTAATGTGGTATCACATTAATTTGCAGATGATGAACCATTCTTACGTCCCTGGAACTAATCTCTCACGTGATCATGGTATATGATTCTTTTAATGCATTGTTGAATTCAGTTTGCTGTTACTTCTTTTAAATATTTATTTATTTTAAAATACTTTTTATTGATACTGGAATATATTGTTTTACAGTGTTTTAGTTTCTGATGTACAGCAAAGTGAATCAGTTTTGGGAGGTTTTTTAAAATTATTATTACTGATTCAGTCTCCTTACTGGTAATTGGTCTATTGAGATCTCACTTTATATTTCTTCATTATTTGGTCTTGGTGGGTTGTAAGACTTATCTGTTTTTTTCTTGGCTGACCAATTTATTAGTGTGTAATTGTTCATAGTAGTCCCTTATGATCCCTTATCTCTTTGGTATCAAGTTGTAACATCTCTTTCATTTCTGATTTTATTTAAGTTCTCTCTCTTTTTCTCTTATTAAGCCTTGCTAATGGTTTGTTTATTGTGTTTATCTTTTTTAAGAACTCAGGTATTAGTTTCATTAATCTTTTATATTGTCTTTTTAGTCTATCTTTAATTTATTTCCACTCTGATCTTTATTTCATTCATTCACCTAACTTTGGGCTTAGTTTGTTCTTCCTTTTCTATTTCTTTAAGGTAGAAATTTAGGTTGTTTTATTGATGTCTTTCTTGTTTCTTACTATATAAATACAGTGTTTATCACTATAAATTTCCCACTTGCATCTGCTTTTGCTATGTCCCATAAGTTTTGGTTTACTATATTTCTATTTTAATTTGTCTGAAAATAATTTTTTATTTTTCTCTTGATTTATTCTTTGACACATTGGTAGTTACATCACATGTTGTTTAATCTCCACGTAATTGTGGGTTTTCCAGTTTTATTCTTGTAGTCGATTTCTGGTTTTCTACCATTGTGGTTGGAAGATGCTTTATAGGATTTTAATCTTCCTAAATTTGTTTTTGTTTTGTTAATCTTCCTAAATTTATTAAGACTTGTTTTATGACTTAACAGATGATCCATCCTGGAGAATGTTCCATATTAACTTGAGAAGAATATGTACACTCCTGCCCTGTATTGGATGAAATATTCTGTAACTGTTAAGTCCATTTGGTCTAACTTACAGTTCAAGTCCAATGTTTTCATAATGATTTTTTGTATGGATGATCTATCTATTGATGAAACTAGGGTATTGAAGTCCCCTATATGCTTATCTCTTTCTCCCTCTGGTCTGTCAATACTTACTTTATATATTTGGGTGTTCCTGTGTTTTTTAGGTGCAAAATATATACAAATGTTATTCTTTTCTTAGATTGATTCCTTTAGCATTATATAGTGACCTTCTTTGTCCCTTGTTACACTTCTGGCATAAAGTCCAGGGAGACACTTGTAATTTGGAACAGGCTTGAGGGAGAAGGTAGAGAAAGTGTCTTCTGGCTTCCCTGGTCTTTCAGGTGCCCCTTGTTGTTTGTTGTTCAGTAACCAAGTCGGGTCTGTTTGTGACCCCATGGAGTGCAGCATACCTGGCTTCCCTGTCCCCCATCATCTCCCAGAGTTTGCCCAAGTTCATGTCCATTGAATCAGTGATGCTATCCAACTATCTCATCTTGTGTCACCCTCTTCTCCTGCCTTCACTCTTTCCCAGCATCAGGGTCTTTTTCAGTGAGTCAGCTGTTCACATCAGGTGACCAAGGTATTGGAGCTTCAGCATCAGTCCTTCCAAAGAGTATTCAAGGTTGATTTCCTTTAATATTGACTGACTTGATCTCCTTGCTTTCCAAGGAACTCTCAAGAGTCTTCTCCAGCACCACAGGTACCCCAGATGCATGCTAAAATAGAAGCCTGACCTTTGCACAGAAACTTTTAAAGTATGAAAATAGACCTATTTTGGAGAAAGTCTGGGAGATGGACATTTTCTTGCTTGCTTCTTCTGTACTGAATTCTATGATGTTAACCATGGTACATCCTTGCAAGCCTGTTAAGAACTGCTTCTTTGTTTGCTATAATCTTGTGGGTCTCGGACGCAGGCCCCATTGGCTTTCACAGCTAAATGTTTTGAAAACCCATTGCTTACATGGAAGTCTTAAAAGTTGGAACACTACATGTGGGATCCAAGCCCTTTACTCTTAAGGAAGAAACTGAAAGCCAGATGTTCCTTCCCATTGTATAGCCGGTTCTTGGCATGGCCTTTATGGCAAAAGTGAAGTTCAGCTTTCCTGTTAGTTTTGATGTGGACTTTCTCATTCACCCAGTGTGTAGATGTTTCTCAGCTAGTTTTTTCAAAGGGAATTGTTCCTTGTACAGTTGTAGATTTCATCATTTGTACATGGAAGGAGATATGAAAGGAGCCTATATTGCCATCTTGACCTGGCCAGTTGAATCATGATGTTTACTTTAGAGGGTTTTAAAATTTTTTTTTTAGTTATAAAAGTATGATAACTCATTTACAGGAGACTTGGAAAATACAGAACAAGATTACATATAGTTACACTATATATTACAATTTTTTAAGTAGATAAATTAAGATTTTTAGTTGGAGTTTCAATATCAAACTCTCAAAAATTAATAGAATGAGTATACAGAGAAGAAGGATATAGTAGACCTGAAAAGCTCTGTGTACCAATTCAACATAATTAAGATTTATACATTTTCACACATGAGTAGGATACAAGTTATATTCAAGTTCCCATAGATTGTAAACTAGGAGACACTAAAACATATCCAAAGACATAAAACAAGGTTCAAAAATTTCATGGTCTAAAGGTATTGAAATCATAGAGTCAGTTCTGTTATCACTGTGATATTATGTTAGAAATCAATATCAAGAGATATTTGAAAATAACCCATATCTTTTCAAGTGCAATGTGACATTTGCCAAGAGAGAGCTTCAACTTAGCCATCAAAAGCCTCAATTGAAAAAAAAAAAGCCTCAATAAAGTTAGACTGAAAAAAAACAGAGGGTAATTGCAGAGGAGAAAGCATTTAATGAGAAATTAATATAAAAATGAGAAATTAATGTTAAAGGTACCATAAAAAAAAAATCCCATGTATTTGGAAGTTTAATGTCAACTTTTAAATGATGGATGTATCTAAGAAGCCATAACAAGGAAAATTAGAAAATATTTGTAATTGAATGAAAATGAAAAGAGAATTTACCAGCATTTATTGCATGCAGCTGAAGCGCCTCGATGCAATTAAATACAATGTGGAGTCTTTAATGAGGTATGAAAACAAATAATGGGCAGCATAAAATTCTGTGAGATTTGAACATCATCTGTACTTTAGTTAATAATACTGTATCACTTGTTAATTTCCTGTGTTTTTTAAATAACATAGTATTTCTTTATATTCTCAGAATTGGATTAGAAGTTTCAAGCCTCATTCAAATTTTCTTTTTAAATCACTAAGATAATACATTTTCTGGACTTTTACCAGTAATACTAGATGCCAAAATACATGACACTATATCAAAATTTGAGTGAATATAAATTAGAACTCTAGCATTCTGTTCATACTAAGCCAAACAAGTAGAATCAAAGTGTCATAAATTTAGCTAGGCAAAAATTCACAATTTTTATAAAATACATATATTATACATACTATATATATATGTTACAAAAGCCTTTCTACTACACTTGAAATGTCTTGAGAAACAACAACAAAAAAGAGAGAAATTGGAAAACATAAGCTAAATGAAATGGGAGCATTGACTATGAAATAGAAAACATGAATCAAACTAGATAAAAGTAAAAGATCATCATATAGTTCAGTTGTTTTTAAACATGGCTGTTCACTAGAAATACATTTGGCACTTTGGAGAAGAGTAGCAATACCTGGGCATTTTTATTTTTCAAAAAATTCCAAGATAATTTTGTTGTGCATCTGGATTTTAAAAAGTGAATACAGGTTTTTCTGTTAAATGGTAATTTTAGTGATATAGAATTCTGCTCTTTTCTGTTGACCAATCATGATACAATGATATTAAGAAAATAGTAATTATATAATCATAATACTGAAAGATGTTTGTCAGTTTTCATAGTCAATAGCCAGACAAAAAATAAAAAATAATCACAGTTGCAAACCATAATGGAAACATAATGAACCTCACAATATGAAATAATTACATACAGTTTTGGGCATAGAGTAATACGGTAAGTGGCAGTGTATATGTGCACGTGCTCTCATCTGCCCATCCAGTCTATGTCTTTTGATTGGTGCATTTAATCCATTTATAGTTAAGGTAATTATCACTATGTATGATCCTATGATCCTGTTGGGCTTCCCTGGTGGCTCAGATAAAGGATCCACCTGTAATGTAGGTGACCCAGGTTCAATCCCTGGATTGGGAAGATCCCCTGGAGGAGAGCATGGCAACCCATTCCAGTATTCTTGTCTGGAGAATCCCCATGGACAAAGGAGCCTGGCGGGCTACAGTCCATGGGGTCACAAAGAATCTGAACAACTAAGCACAGCACACCACATGATCCTATTACCATTTTCTTTTTTTCAATTAATTTTTTTATTGAAGGATAGTTGCTTTAAAGAATTTTGTTTTCTGTCAAACCTCAACATGAATCTGCCATAGGTATAAATATGTCCCGTCCCTTTGAACCTCCTTCTTGTCTCCCTCCCCATCCCACCTCTCTAGGTTGATACAGAGTCCCTGTTTGAGTTTCCTGAGCCATACAACAAATTCCTGTTGGCTACCTATTTTACATATGGCCTATTACCATTTTCTTAATTGTTTGGGGTTTATTTTTTGTAGATCTTTTCTTTTGTGTTTCCTGCCTAGAGAAGTTCCTTTAGTATTTGTTGTAAAGTTGTTTTGGTGATGCTGAATTCTTTTAATTTTGCTTGTCTGGAAAATTTTGGATTTCTCCATCAAATCTGAATGAGAGTCTTGCTGGATAGATTATTCTCAGTTGTAGGTTCTTCCCTTTCATCGCTTTTAATGTATCATGCCATTCCCTTCTGGCTCGGAGAGTTTCTGTTGAGAAATCAGCTGATAACCTGATGGGAGTTCTCTTGAGTATTATTTGTCATTTTTCCCTTATTGCTTTTAATATTTTATCTTTGTCTTTAATTTTATCAATTATTGTGTGTCTCGGTGTGTTTCTTCTTGAGTTTATTTTGCCTGGGACTCTGCATTTCCTGAACTTGGTTGATGATTTCTTTTCCCATATTGAGGAAGTTTTCAGCTGTTATCTCCAGATATTTTCTTGGGTCCCTTCTCTGTCTTTTTCTGGGACCGCTATAATGCAAATGTTGGTGCATTAACTTAGACTGTCTACATTTTTTTTCTTTTTTTTTTTTCATTCTTTTTTTTATATTCTGTTTTGTGGCAATCACCATTCTGTCTTCCAGGTCACTTACCTGTTCCTCTGTCTCTTGTTGTTTCCTTCTAGTGCATTTTTCATCTCTGCTTGTTTGTCCTTAGTTCTTCTAGACCTTTGGTAAACATTTCTTACATCTTCTTCATTGTTTACCTGAGATCCTGGATCATCATCACTATCATTAGAAAATGCAAGATTATATTAAAAAAATATTTTTACTGGTTTTGAGTACATATGTGATTTTTCAGATAGACTCTTGGTAGTTATTCACCCTTATTGATCATGGCAGTTTATTATTGAATTTGGAATTAATATCAGTATTGATGCATAGGAATAATTTAATATTAGTTCAAATTGCCGATATGTATGATTAACATTGTCAGCGAAGACCTTAAAAAAGACCAACCCCACTGATAGTTGTGAAGCAATAAATGATTTTATAGTAAAATGGAAGTTATTGAAAAGCAAAGAAACTCAATTATTACTATGGAAATACTTGTATTATTATGCTAAGCACTTAAATTCCTTTTATAAAATGCTTGATATTGACTTACCTGGTGGTCCAGTTGCTAAGACTCTGCACTCCCAGCGCTTAGGGCCTTGGTTCTGTCTCTGGTCAGGAAACTAGATCCCACATACCACAACTGAGTTCTCATGCTGCAACTAAAGATCCGATGTGTGGCAACTAAGACCCAGTGCAGCCAAATACATGATTTTTTGTTTTTAATGCTTGATATTCATAGTACTATAGGAAAGTTGAATAAACAGAATCCAGAATTATGTTTCAGGTGAACCCTCTATACTTTTATTGAAATAGTAATATACTTAGTGTTCTGGGGATTTATAACATTTATACAAAATTATAAAACGTCATTGCAAAAAATTCAATCTACAAATTTTAAAGATTCTGCATAGTATATCTCTGTCACTTATTAGTAGTAATCTCTGCTCACTTGTTAGATATTACCAATGAGATAAATACAGTGGATTGCACTTATCAATTATTCAGCAGTGTGTAAATTCAGCTACTTAGAAAGTTGTCAAAATATTCTCAGAATAGCAGCAATTCTTAAATGAACTATAGATACATAGATCTTAGAACATGTACCATGATTAGCCAGGATAGCAGGCAAAAAGTAGAGTTTCTTTGTTTTCTTCTTTTTTTTTTTTCTTTGTTTTCTGACAATAGCTCTCGAAGTCAATTTTAGCTGGCTCTAAGGTCTAGTTTGGAGAGAGAAAGAAGAAAAACTAAGAAAAGAGCAGAAGCTGGCATAAATGTAACAATTAGAAGTAACTATAAATAGTGGAAAGCTATTCACTGAAAGCAGCAGTAAATGACAGAGAACAGGAACAGAAGTGAGGGAGAAGAGAAGAAAGAACACTGAGGCAACTGATCTTTTCAGTTTAATAGCCTAAAAAGTACCCTAGTATTTGAGTGTGTCTTCTGAAGGCCATAAAACATCAGTGTATTATGGCCTACTACAGTAAGGATCACAACAATGAGCTGCTTTGAGTCTTAAGAAAAAGGTGAATTATGTTTAATATATTTGGTTTACTACATTTCTTCATAAAAGTTAGGTGTTGAACTCTAAGTTAAATGGAATCCTACTTATCTGAGATACCACATTTCTTAGTGTGACTGAATAACACACAGAAGTTTAAAAGAAACTTAAACTGCACATGACCTTATATATGTGAACTTTATAGTTATTTCATTAAATAATTGTGGTTATAACAATGTGAATACAAAATTTGCTTGAAAAAATTGGCACTTATGCCACTTATAAATCAAGTTTGCCTAGAATAAAGAGGTATAAAGACAGCAGAAGTGAAATATGAATTTTGCAATGCACACTGTGGTTATGACAGTTTTAGCTATAAGCATAGTATTTTTAGAAAGAATGGAAACTATCAGTTTAAAAGTGACTGGTTTAGAAATATGCATCTTATGGATACCTGTAAGAAAAGGAGAATGTATTTGAATAGGGGACTATTATACATATTATATAACTTTTGAAATTAAAATGTCCTCCCTTTATTTTTTTGACTTGATTGCTTTTCAGTATATACAGTCTCAATTCTTGGGATCCCAGAGTTAGGTCACAGGACACAAATGACGGACATGGAAAAACAGAAATGAAAAGTTTATTTAATAAGGATTGATTTATTAAACATTATTAATTATTTAAAGGTTTTAAAAATTTACTAGTAAAGATTTCTTGTGATGATGACATATACAGCAAAGTAGCTAATATGCATTTATTTCCTATTACAAATTCTGAAGGACGTTATTTTTTGTGTGTATATATGTTAGATTGACAAATGATTGTGTACCTTTTTATACTTTTGCAAAAAAAATTTATATGTAAGTTTTCAGTCTTTAATAGAAATTTATATTGTCATCAATACTAAGAAAAATTCTATAAGGAACATACAGTTTTCATGGAGTTCCTTATATAGTTTAAACATAATGCTAATGACTAGATCAGATCAGATCAGTCGCTCAGTCATGTCCGACTCTTTGCGACCCCATGAATCGCAGCACGCCAGGCCTCCCTGTCCATCACCAACTCCCGGAGTTCAATTGTCCCAAAATGAAGGGTTTTAACATAGTTTTAACTATGTAGTTTTAACATAGTTAACAACCCACATGCTATGCTATGCTATGCTATGCTATGCTATGCTAAGTCGCTTCAGTCGTGTCCGACTCTGTGCGACCCCATAGAGGGCAGCCCACCAGGCTCCGTTGTCCCTGGGATTCTCCGGGCGAGAATACTGGAGTGGGTTGCCATTTCCTTCTCCAGTGCGTGAAAAGAGAAAAGTGAAAGTGAAGTCACTCAGTCGTGTCCGACTCTCAGCAACCCCATGGACTGCAGCATTCCAGGCTCCTCTGTCCATGGGATTTTCCAGGCAAGAGTACTGGAGAGGGGTGCCATTGCCTTCTCCAACAACCCACATGAGTTGTTATAAAAAGAATTCTGTACTGTACTAGAGCCAAGTTTAACTTAGATGCCTTCTAAGTCTATGATTTTCTAAGTAATTCATTTATTTAACAGATATGTAATCAGCACCTACTATGTACCAATTTTTCTATAGGAATCAGAATTAACCAGATTACAAGCCAAAATTTCTGGACATGAAAGGGCAGAAGACATCAAATTTCTACCAGCCCCATTTACATCTCCAGTAGAAATCACGCCTGATATTCAAGATTCAAAATTAGCTAAGCATTCTCACACAGCTTTTTTCAAGTGTAGGAAACTACGTCGCTCTATTAGCGCCAGTGATCTTAGTTTCAGAACTCATAGTGATGAAGATCTTTCTGAAGAATTACTACAGGACTTAAAAAAAATGCAATTGGAACAACCTTCAACATTAGAAGAAAACCAGAGAGATCTACCTTATACCCAGTCAGACTCATTTAAACCTCTCACATATGACCTCAATGATGATAATTCTGAGAATAATGACTTCAGTACTCTGAGTGGAATGCTAAGATACATAAACAAAGAAGTGCGACTATTAAAAAAATCTTCTATGCAAACAGGTGCTGGTTCAACTCAGGTATGTATTTCATACGTTAGAAGTTACAATAATTTGTCTCCAATGAGGATCATTTTCTTTTTTTAAGGAAAAAATGTATACATTTAAATAAAATACTCATGTCATTAGGTGATGTGCACAATTATTGAAAGTATGAAAAAACTCCTTGTAAGTTCAGAATGCTTTTACCTAGACAAGTAGAGTTGAAAATTTAGCTTTGAAAATTAATTTTTGTTAAAATAGGTTAATATTTGATTAAGTAGAATCTCCGAATACTTGATTCGGAGAAGGCAATGGCACCCCACTCCAGTACTCTTGCCTGGAAAATCCCATGGACGGAGGAGCCTGGAAGGCTGCAGTCCATGGGGTCGCTGAGGGTCAGACACGACTGAGCGACTTGACTTTCACTTTTCACTTTCATGCATTGGAGAAGGAAATGGCAACCCACTCCAGTGTTCTTGCCTGGAGAATCCCAGGGATGGGGGAGCCTGGTGGGCTGCCGTCTATGGGGTCACACAGAGTCGGACATGACTAAAGTGACTTAGCAGCAGCAGCAGCCATACTTGATTAAAGACCAACTCTACCTCATATTAGGAAAGTATTTTGAACTCCAGAGTACTGGAGAATGTTTTTTGGAGTGCTAAAATTGTTGTGTTCCTAGACTTCCTGGAAACCATTCTAGTAAAGATTATTCAGGTAGCCTTTTGTTTTGGTCATAGGCTTCCATAGTGACTCAGAATATCGCATTCACATGATTTTTCTACTTGCATTATTTCTTGAACATACCATACTGAAGAGGCAACTTTATCGCTGCTACACATACATTACAGACTACTTGACATTGTTTATAAGCAGTTAATCTATAGTTTGCACACAGAAATAAAGATTTCTTTCAGGTAATTTTACGTTTTTTGAAATGTCCGTTTTCCTCATTTCAAACATATCAAAGTAGGTTTGGTGGCCTAAAATGTTTAAAAAGTGTTTTTTGAATGGATCCAAGACAGACTCATTTCGGTTCAGTTCAGTTGCTCAGTCGTGTCCGACTCTTTGCAACCCCATGGACCGCAGCATGCCAGGCCTCCCTGTCGATCACCTACTCCTGGAGTCCACCCAAACCCATGTCCATCGAGTCGGTGATGCCATCGAACCATCTCATCCTCTGTCGTGCCATTCTCCTCCTGCCCCCAATCTTTCCCAGCATCAGGGTCTTTTCAAATGAGTCAGTTCTTCACATCAGGTGGCCAGAGTATTGGAGTTTCAGCTTCAGCATCAGTCCTTCCAGTGAATATTCAGGACTGATTTCCTTTAGGATGGACTGGTTGGATCTCCTTGCAGTCCAAGGGACTCTCAAGAGTCTTCTCCAACACCACAGTTCAAAAGCATCAATTCTTCGGCACTCAGCTTTCTTCACAGTCCAACTCTCACATCCATACATGACCACTGGAAAAACCATGGCCTTGACTAGATGGCCATTTGTTGGCAAAGTAATGTCTCTGCTTTCTATGCTTTCTGCTTTCTTTTTATATGCTGTTTCTGCTTTCTTTTTATATGCTGTCTAGGTTGGTCATAACTTTCCTTCCAAGGAGTAAGAGTCTTTTAATTTCATGGCTACAATCACCATCTGCAGTGATTCTGGAGCCCAGAAAAATAAAGTCAGCCACTGTTTTCACTGTTTCCCCCTATTTGCCATGAAGTGATGAGACCGGATGCCATGATCTTAGTTTTCTGAATGTTGAGCTTTAAGCCAACTTTTCCACTCTCTTCTTTCACTTTCATCAAGAGGCTCTTTAGTTGTTCTTTACTTTCTGCCATAAAGGTGGTGTCATCTGCATATCTGAGGTTATTGATATTTCTCTTTGCAATCTTAATTCCAGCTTGTGCTTCTTCCAGCCCAGCGTTTCTCATGATGTACTCTACATATAAGTTAAATAAGCAGGGTGACAATATACAGCCTGGATGTCCTCCTTTTCCTATTTGGGAACTAGTTTGTTTTTCCATGTCCAGTTCTAACTGTTGCTTCCTGACCTGCATACAGGTTTCTCAAGAGGCAGGTCAGGTGGTCTGGTATTCCTATCTCTTTCAGAATTTTTCACAGTTTATTGTGATCCACACAGTCAAAGGCTTTGGCATAGTCCATAAAGCAGAAATAGACGTTTTTCTGGAACTCTCTTGCTTTTTCTATGATCCAGCGGATGTTGGCAATTTGATCTCTGGTTCCTCTGCCTTTTCTAAAGCCAGCTTGGAACATCTGGAAATTCACTGTTCACGTATAGCTGAATCCTGGCTTGGAGAATTTTAAGCATTATTTTACTGGCGTGTGAGATGAGTGCAATTGTGCGGTAGTTTGAGCATTCTTTGGCATTGCCTTTCTTTGGGATTGGAATGAAAACTGACCTTTTCCAGTCGTGTGGCCACTGCTGAGTTTTCCAGATTTGCTGGCATATTGAGTGTAGCACTTTCACAGCGTCATCTTTCAGGATTTGAAATAGCTCAACTGGAATGCCATCACCTCTGCTAGCTTTGTCGCAGTGTTGGAGCTTTTATTCATTTCTCCACATCCTTCCTTACATGATTAAAAAGAGCTTAATTTGGAACTCCCTGTTGGCCTATAGGGCTTCCCTGCTGGCTCAGATGGTAAAGAATTTGCCTGCGATGGGGAGACGTGGCTTCAATCCCTGGGTTGGGAAGATCCCCTAGAGGAGGAAATGGCAATCCCACTCCAGTATTCTTGCCTGGAGAATCCCCATGGGCAGAGGAGCCTGGCAGGTTACAGTCCATGGGGTCTCAAAGAGTCAGACATGACTGAGCGACTAAGCACAGCGGCTAGCCTAGTGGTTAGGATTCCAGGCTTTTACTGGATTCATCCCCTGGTCAAGGAACTGAGATCCCACATTGTTAGTTTCCTTTCTTGGATTTTCTTAATGGTTAATTATTTTGTCAGTTCCATTCACAATAAAGCCTCTAGCAGAGTAGTATTTTGCTTTCAGGTTTTGACAAAAGCTTCAAAAACTCACAAAAAGTTACACACACACACAATTTTGAACACAATTTCAAGAGTTCACACAAATGTCAAGTTAAAAACTCCTGCTTTAAAGCAGTGGAAGTGTTGTGAGTTAATTAGCTGATTGATAGTTTATTAGGAATTTGAAAGAAGTATTGTTTATCCATTTTGTTTTCAAAAAAAAAAAGCAGTTTTCAAAATATGGTCTGTATACCATGCAGTAAGATAAAAAATAAGAATGAGAAAATCAGTGATTAGGTAACAATTAAAAGTGTAAGGAAAAAAAGGATGAAGTGGGAGTACAAATAAATACTTAGAGACATGGTAACATTTTCAAATTCCTAGCCCAGGTAAAGATCAAGATATGACAAGAATATTTGACCTGTAGTTTTAGAATCTCCTGAGACATTTCCCTCTATTTTTCTACTTTTCTATACTGTGCTACTTCTTTGTACAAGCATTTCTGTCCTTTTTTTTTCCTGCTCTGTTTTTCTCTCTTCTCTCTTTTTTCTCTCTTCTGTTTTTCATTGACTTTATCAATTTAATTTAATCTTTCACTCCCTCCTGACCCCACCTGCAACCAGAATTATTTGCTTTTTCCATCCATGCAATCCATTACTGACTTTCTGATTCTTGTTTTTCAATTGACTAAATATTCTCCACTCTTGTTTTAAATTATGCCCCTGATTATTAAAGTGGATTTTTAATGTTAAATCATGATTTCAAATAATAATCTATTACTTTGCATTATTCCAGGGAGAAAATTTATAGTTAAAAGAAGACGCTGATGTGATGAAAAGTGGAATTTTTGGTACTGTGTAGTGTTTACTTATTATATGTAGTTCCTACTTCATATAAACTGCTATTTTATTGCTTTTAAATAAATTTTATATTTTAAGATTTTTAAAGAAAGTTCTTTCTTTTAAAGCTTACTTATACTTTTTGTGTAAATTAATTCAATTTATTCATTATTCTGGTTTGAACTTGCTATGTTCCTTTTATCTTTTACTTAGAAATCATTATTAAAATGCATAAGTACATTGAATAACTTATATTTTCAATCAGACTCCCATATTATTTGCTTATTTTTCTAGTGATACTTTATTTTTAAAAGAAGTAATATGAATTCAGAGCTCATTCTGCCACAGGTTCATAATTGTACTAATAATGGCTAACTTTTGTTAAATGTTTACCACTTATCAGGCACTATTTTAAGCTCTTCATATTTGTTGACTCATTTAATCCACATAACAATTTTGTAAAGTAGATATTACAGGCATACCTCAGAGATATTGCAGCTTCAGTTCCAGACCATTGCAATAAAGCAGTAAAGAAATTAAATCACAGTAAAGAAACATAATTTGTTATGTTTACATAACTATGTATGTTAGTCTGTATAGCATTATGTCTAAAAAAATCAATGTACATGCCTTAATTTTAAAATGCTTTTATTACTAAAAAATGCTAACTATTACCTGCGCCTTCAGCAAGTCATAATCTTTTTTCTGCTGAAGGATCTTGCCTCTCCCTTGGTGGTTGCTGAATGTTGGGGGTGGCTGTGGCAATTTCTTGAAATAAGACAACAATGAAGATTGTCACATTGATTGATTTGCTCTTTAACAAACAATTCTCTGTAACATACAGTGCTGTTTGATAACATTACCAACAGTAGGACTTCTTTCAGAACTGGACTCAATTCTCTCAAATCCCGCTTTATCAGCTAAGTTTATGTAATATTCTAAGTCCTTTGTTGTCATTTCAACAAGCTTTACAGCATCTTCACCAGGAGTAGGTTCTATTCCAAGAAATTACTCTCTTTGCTCATCCATAAGAAGTAACCATTCTTTCATCTTGAGATTGTGGCAGTTCCGTCAAAACTTCAGTTCGGTTAGGTTGCTCAATCGTGTCCAACTCTTTGCCACCCCATGGACTATAGCACGTCAGGCTTCTGTGTCCATCACCAGCTCCTGGAGCTTGCTCAAACTCACGTCCATAGAGTCAGTGATACCATCCAACCATCTCATCTTCTGTCGTCCCCTTCTCCCACCTTCAATCTTTCTCAGCATCAGGGTCATTTCCAAGGAGTCAGTTCTTCACATCAGGTGGCCAAAGTATTGGAGCTTCAGCTTCAGCATTAGTCCTTTCAATAAATATTCAAGACTGATTTCCTTCAGGATTGACGGGTTGGATCTCCTTGTAGTCCAAGAGACTCTCAAGAGTCTTCTCCAATACCACAGTTCAAAAGCATCAATTCTTCAGCACTCAGCATTCTTTATAGTCCAACTCTCACATCCATACATGGAGAAGGCAATGGCACCCCACTCAAATACTCTTGCCTGGAGAATCCCAGGGACGGAGGAGCCTGGTGGGCTGCTGTCTATGGTGTGGCACAGAGTCGGACACGACTGAAGTGACTTAGCAGCAACAGCAGCACATCCATACATGACTACTGGAAAAACCATAGCTTTGACTAGCAGACCTTTGATGGCAAAGTAATGTCTCTGCTTTTTAATATGCTTTCTAGGTTGGTCATAGCTTTTCTTCCAAGGAACAAACTTCTTTTAATTTCATGGCTTCAGTCACCATCTGCAGTGATTTTGGAGCCCAAGAAAATAAAGTCTGTCATTGTTTCCATTGTTTCCCCATCTATTTGCCATGAAATGATGGGACTGGATGCCATGATCTTCATTTTTTGAATGTTGAGTTTTAAGCCAGCTTTTTCACTCTCCTCTCACTTTCATCAAGAGGCTCTTAAGTTCTTTGCTTTCTGCCATAAGGATGGTGTCGTTTGCGTATCTGAGGTTATTGATATTTCTCCCAGCAATCTTAATTCCAACTTGTGCTTTATCCAGCCTGGCATTTCATATGATGTACTCTGCATAAGTTAAATAAGCGAGGTGACAATATACAGCCTTGACATACTTCAGGCTCCACTTCTAATTCTAGTTCTCCTGCTGCTTCCCCCACTAAAGTCTTAAACACTTCCAAGTCATCCAAGAGGGTTGGGATCAACTTCTTCCAAATTCCTGTGAATGTTGATATTTTGACTCAGTAATGATATTTTGAATCAGTAATGTTCTTAATGTCATTTAGCATAGTGAATCCTTTCTGGAAGATTTTCAGTTTTCTTTGCTTAGATTCATCAGAGGAATCACTCAGCTATAGCCTTAGAAAAATTTATTTCTCAAGTAATAACTCTTTGAAAGTAGAAATTGCTCCTTGATCTGTGGGCTACAGAATGGATGTTGTGTTAAACAGCCATAAAGACAACATTAATCTGGTTATACATCTCCATCCAAGCTCTTAGTGGCCAAGTCCTTTGTAAATGAGCAGTAGTAAAGATTTTTGAAAGAAATCTTTTTTCTGAGCAGTAGGTCACAACGGTTGGATTCAGATATTCAGTAAACTGTGTTGTAGACAGATGTATTGCCATCCAGGATTTATTGTTGCATTTACAGAGCACAGGCAGAGTAAATTTAGCATAATTTTTAAGGGCTATGGGATTTTCAGAATGGAAAATGAGCATTGGCTTCAAGTCACCATCTGCTTTAGCCCCCCCCTGACAGAAGGTGAACCAGTCTTTGCCGCTTTGAAGCCAGGTATTGACTTCTCCTATCTACCTATGAAATATATATGCAGATACCTGCATGGTATCTTCTTTCAATCGAAGGCTATTTGGTCTATGTTGAAAGTCTGTTGTTTAGTGTAGCCACTTTCATTAATTATCTTAACTAGATCTTCTTAACAATGTAGGGAACTGCTACTTTTATTCTGATTGACAATGCATTTGAAAAATGATGAAAGAATTGGGCATATCAGCTTGGAGTTAGTAAAATCTAGGCCTGCTAGGCATGGTCAGAAATGTACCCTCAGGGAATTCCCTGGTGGTCCAGTGGTTAGGATGCAGGCTTTTCACTGCCATGGGCCAGGGTTTGATTCCTGATCAAGGAACTAAGATCCCACAAACCATGTGTCATGGCCTCAAAAAAAATTTTTTTTTAAATGCACCTTCAAATTTATGAAAAAAATTTCAAAAATTAGGAGAGAAATATGGCATCATCTTATGAATCCACAAAATGGTATAACCCAAGAGACATGGAAAGCTCTAAAAATTATGAGGATATAATAACAGTATTGTGAGACTGACTGCCAACATTTTAAAATACTTTTATTTGTCTGGAGTCAGACCTTTATAGAGTTGTTAGATACAGGATATGAACTAACATTATTACTAGAGACCCCAAATGCCTAGCTCCTCAGTTGAAGTAGAGGCTCATGAAAGCCAGGTGATAAATGGAGCCCTGACCCAAGCATACTCAGTGGGTCCAGGGATCTACAAATCCACCTTTTGATTATTTCTCTGTCCCCTGTATACACAATTGGGATGCATATACTTAGCAGTTGACCAAAAACCACCAAGGTATGAAAGTTCAGTTAGAAACCTTTGTACCTCTTTTCCAGCCAACAGAAAATCAGAAGTGACACTGCAACCTAGGTGGAATTGCTGAGATTAGTGCCAACATGAACAATTTAAAGGATGCATTATATTTTTATTAACTTCACTTGAGTGTTCCCAGGTGAGGTGTAGAAGATAGTTTTTAACTAAAGTTAAACAAATGGCGGCTATGCTAGATGTGGTATCTTTATTTAGAGATCAACATAGCCTGGCACTTCATATTCAGCTATTGATCTTCAAAACCATTCTATCAGTTCTCATAAGTAAAAGATCAAAAGCAAGTTGCTTTTATTTATTTATTTTTTGCAATTTGCTTTTAAATAGGGTCATCAATAAATTGTACCAATGTTTTCTAGGTCAGTCTCCCAAGGCAATAGAAGTAAAAGCAAATATAAATGGGACCTAATCAACTTATATGCTTTTGCACAGCAAAGGGAACCATAAACAAAATGAAAAGATAAACTACAGACTGGGAGAAAATATTTGCAAATGAAGCAGCTGACAAGGGCTTAATTTCTAAAATGTACATATGGCTCATATAACCTAATAGCAAAAAAACAAACAACCCAATCAAAAAACTGAAGACCTAAATAGACATTACTCCAAAGAAGACATACAGATGCCCAAGAGATACATGAAAAGATGCTCAACATTGCTAATTAGAGAAATTCAAATCAAAATTACAATGAGTTACCATCCCACACCAGTCAGAATGGCTATTACTAAAAAGTCTACAAATAACAAATGCTGGAGAGGATGTGGAGAACTGTTGGTGGGAACGTACACTGTTGGTGGGAACGTAAATTGGTGCAGCTACTATGTTCAAGGGAGAATAGTGTGGAAGTTCCTTAAAAAACTAAAAATAGAGTTGCCATATAATCCAGCAATCCCACTCCTTGGATTTCCTGATAAAACTCTAATTTGAAAAGATATATGCACCCCAATGTTCATAGCAGTACTATTTACAATAACTGAGAAAAAAATGGAAGCAACCTAAATGTCCATCAACAGATGAATGGATAAAGAAGATGTGGTATATATACATGATGAACTACTACTGGGTCATAAAAAAACGTGAAATAATGCCATTGGCAGTATCATGGATGGACCTAGACATTATCATACTAAGTGAAGTAAGTCATAAAAAGACAAATACCTTATGATATCACTTATATATGTAATCTAAAATATGACACAAATGAATTTATTTATGAAACAGACTCACAGACTTAGAAAACAAACTTACGGTTACCAAGGGTGTAGGGTAGGATAAATTAGGAGTTTTGGATTAGCAGATATAAAATACTTTATGTAACATAGATAAACAATAAGGTCCCACTGTATAGCAGAAGGAAATATACTCAATATCCTGTAATAAACCATAATGGAAAGCAATATGGAAAAGAATATATATATTTATGTATAACTGAATCACTTTTCTGTACAGCAGAAACTAATACACCATTGTAAATCAGCTGTACTTCAGTTAAAAAAAATAATCATGTCAGCAGTACATACAAGCTGTCTTGAGTCTATATTAATGCTCCTGAAATTTGTCAAAGTAATCTGCAGGGACCTCAATTGTCTTGATAGTCCATAAAACCATTTCGCTGGTGCATGATTCTGTATATTTAGTATATAATGACATACTAGTCAGACTTGGCAAGCAGGAAATGACAAAAACTCTTGAAACTCTAGTGAGATACATACTTGCTAGAGAGTGAAAGATAAGTCTGTAAAGATTCAGACACCTGCCACATCATTGACATCTTTGAGATTCTGGTTGTCCAGGAATTGATGAAACAACCCTTCTAAGTAAAGAGCAAGTTATTACACCAGGTACTCCATACTAGGGGACACAACACTTGATGGATCCATTTGAATTTTGGAAACAGTATATACTGCTCCAAACCATTTATTTTGAAATTTAGAAGGCTGTCAGATTTGAGTGAGGAAGATTCTACGGTAGGTCCAGGCTGCAATGCAAGTTGCTGTGCTCCTCAGATCATATAATTTGGCAGATCCCTTGGTAGTAGAGGATCCATGGTAGATAAAAACATTAAGAGGAATCTCTCACAAGCTTTAATGAGAGAGCTATAGCACAAATCCCTAGGGTTCTGGAGCAAGGTCATAATTTTTGCAGCAGAGAATTATATGCTTTTTGAAAAGCATCTCCTGACATGCTATTGAGCACATGTGCATGAGACATCAAGCAACTTTTACAAGAGCTTCCATTATGAGCTAATTTAGTAGCAGTCTATTAAACAATGAAAATGATAGTTCAGAGACCAAACTTGGGGAGTTTGGAAGGTACAAATAGAGTACATGAAAAAGGGAGCTAGACCCGCATATCACTATCTCTATTACAGTAAGATGTCTCCTTTAGCTCACACCTACATGGCTTTATTGGGGGGATGGTCTATAAGATGGCTGATGGAGGAAGGAAAAGCTTAGACTTGGATTAAAGGGGAATTGACTCCATATGTTGCATGAAACAAAATATGGAATGTTGCTAAACTATAGCAGTGTTTAGGGGAAGTCTTCTAAGTGGACAGAACTATGAGATTGACCATAACATTTTAAAGTTAGAAATAAATAATAAGAAGATACATAGAAAAATCCCTGTATGTTTGAAAGTAAGAAACACATTTCTGATTAACTCATTAGTCAAAAAAGGAGTAATGGAAAAATAATAAATGTTTTGAAATGAAGTATAGCACAGTACTGAAGTATAGCAAGAAATGCAGTACTTGGATGCAATCTCAAAAACAACAGAATGATCTCTGTTCGTTTCCAAGGCAAACCATTCAATATCACAGTAATCCAAGCCTATGCCCCAACCAGTAACGCTGAAGAAGCTGAAGTTGAATGGTTCTGTGAAGACCTACAAGACCTTTTAGAACTAACACCCAAAAAAGATGTCCTTTTCATTATAGGGGACTGGAATGCAAAAGTAGGAAGTCAAGACACACATGGAGTAACAGGCAAATTTGGCCTTGGAATATGGAATGAAGCAGGGCAAAGACTAATAGAGTTTTGCCAAGAAAATGCACTGATCATAGCAAACTCCTTTTTCCAACAACACAAGAGAAGACTCTACACATGGACATCACCAGATGGTCAACACTGAAATCAGATTGATTATATTCTTTGCCGCCAAAGATGGAGAAGCTCTATACAGTCAGCAAAAACAAGACCGGGAGCTGACTGTGGCTCAGATCATGAACTCCTTATTACCAAATTCAGACTTAAATTAAAGAAAGTAGGGAAAACCACTAGACCATTCAGGTATGACCTGAATCAAATCCCTTATGATTATACAGTGGAAGTGAGAAATAGATTTAAGTGCCTAGATCTGATAGATAGTGCCTGATGAACTATGGACAGAGGTTCGTGACATTGTACAGGAGACAGGGATCAAGACCATCCCCATGGAAAAGAAATGCAAAAAAAGCAAAATGGCTGTCTGAGGAGGCCTTACAAATAGCTGTGAAGAGAAGAGAAGCAAAGAGCAAAGGAGAAAAGGAAAGATATAAGCATCTGAATGCAGAGTTCCAAAGAATGGCAAGAAGAGATAAGAAAACCTTCTTCAGCAATCAATGCAAAGAAATAGAGGAAAACAACAGAATGGGAAAGACTAGAGATCTCTTCAAGAAAATTAGATACAAGGGGACATTTCATGCAAAGATGGGCTCGATTAAGGATAGAAATGGTATGGATCTTACAGAAGCAGAAGATATTAAGAAGAGGTGGCAAGAATACATAGAAACACTGTACAAAAAAGATCTTCACGACCCAGATAATCACGATGGTGTGATCACTCACCTAGAGCCAGACATCCTGGAATGTGAAGTCAAGTGGGCCTTAGAAAGCATCACTACGAACAAAGCTAGTGGAGGTGATGGAATTCCAGTGGAGCTATTTCAAATCCTGAAAGATGATGCTGTGAAAGTGCTGCACTCAATATGCCAGCAAATTTGGAAAACTCAGCAGTGGCCACAGGACTGGAAAAGGTCAGTTTTCATTCCAATCCCAAAGAAAGGCAATGCCAAAGAATGCTCAAACTACCGCACAATTGCACTCATCTCACACACTAGTAAAGTAATGCTCAAAATTCTCCAAGCCAGGCTTCAGCAATAGGTGAACTATGAACTTCCAGATGTTCAAGCTGGTTTTAGAAAAGGCAGAGGAACCAGAGATCAAATTGGCAACATCCGCTGGATCATGGAAAAAGCAAGAGAGTTCCAGAAAAACATCTATTTCTGCTTTATTGACTATGCCAAAGCCTTTGACTGTGTGGATCACAATCAACTGTGGAAAATTCTGAAAGAGATGGGAATACCAGACCACCTGACCTGCCTCTTAAGAAACCTGTATGCAGGTCAGGAAGCAACAGTTAGAACTGGACATGGAACAACAGACTGGTTCCAAATAGGAAAAGCAGTACGTCAAGGCTGTATATTGTCACTGTGCTTATTTAACTTATATGCAGAGTACATCATGAGAAATGCAGGGCTGGAGGAAGCACAAGCTGGAATCAAGATTGCCGAGAGAAATATCAGTAACCTCAGATATGCAGATCAGATCAGATCAGTCACTCAGTCGTGTCCGACTCTTTGCAACCCCATGAATCACAGCATGCCAGGCCTCCCTGTCCATCACCAGCTCTCGGAGTTCACTGAGACTCACGTCCATCGAGTCAGTGATGCTATCCAGCCATCTCATCCTCTGTCGTGCCCTTCTCCTGCCCCCAATCCCTCCCAGCATCAGTCTTTTCCAATGAGTCAGCTCTTCACGTGAGTTGGCCAAAGTACTGGAGTTTCAGCTTTAGCATCATTCCTTCCAAAGAAATGCCAGGGTTGATCTCCTTCAGAATGGACTGGTTGGATCTCCTTGCAGTCCAAGGGACTCTCAAGAGTCTTCTCCAACACCACAGTTCAAAAGCATCAATTCTTTGGTGCTCAGCCTTCTTCCCAGTCCAGCTCTCACATCCATACATGACCACAAGAAAAACCATAACCTTGACTAGATGGACCTTTGTTGGCAAAGTAATGTCTCTGCTTTTGAATATGCTATCTAGGTTGGTCATAACTTTCCTTCCAAGGAGTAAGCGTCTTTTAATTTCATGGCTGCAGTCACCATCTGCAGTGATTTTAGAGCCAAGAAAAATAAAGTCTGACACTGTTTCCACTGTTTCCCCATCTATTTCCCATGAAGTGATGGGATCGGATGCCATGATCTTCGTTTTCTGAATCTTGAGCTTTAAGCCAACTTTTTCACTCTCCTCTTTCACTTTCATCAAGAGGCTTTTTAGTTCCTCTTCACTTTCTGCCATCAGGGTGGTGTCATCTGCATATCTGAGGTTATTGATATTTCTCCTGGCAATCTTAATTCAGCTTGTGTTTCTTCCAGTCCAGCGTTTCTCATGATGTACTCTGCATATAAGTTAAATAAGCAGGGTGACAATATACAGCTTTGACGTACTCCTTTTCCTATTTGGAACCAGTCTGTTGTTCCATGTCCAGTTCTAATTGTTGCTTCCTGACCTGCATACAGGTTTCTCAAGAGGTAGATCAGGTGGTCTGGTATTCCCATCTCTTTCAGAATTTTCCACAGTTGATTGTGATCCACACAGTCAAAGGCTTTGGCATAGTCAATAAAGCAGAAATAGATGTTTTTCTGGAACTCTCTTGCTTTTTCCATGATCCACTGGATGTTGCCAATTTGATCTCTGGTTCCTCTTCCTTCTCTAAAACCAGCTTGAACATCAGGGAGTTCACAGTTCACATATTGCTGAAGCCTGGCTTGGAGAATTTTGAGCATTACTTTACTAGTGTGTGAGATGAGTGCAATTGTGCGGTAGTTTGAGCATTCTTTGGCATTGCCTTTCTTTGGGATTGGAATGAAAACTGACCTTTTCCAGTCCTGTGGCCACTGCTGAGTTTTCCAAATTTGCTGGCATACTGAGTGCAGCACTTTCATAGCATCATCTTTCAGGATTTGGAATAGCTCAACTGGAATTCTGTCACCTCCACTAGCTTTGTTCGTAGTGATGCTTTCTAAGGCCCACTTGACTTCACATTCCAGGATGTCTGGCTCTAGGTGAGTGATCACACCATCGTGATTATCTGGGTCGTGAAGATCTTTTTTGTACAGTTCTGTGTATTCTTGCCATCTCGTCTTAATATCTTCTGCTTCTGTTAGGTCCATACCATTTCTGTCCTTTATCGAGCCCGTCTTTGCATGAAATGTTCCTTTGGTATCTCTAATTTTCTTGAAGAGATCTCTAGTCTTTCCCAGTCTGTTGTTTTCCTCTATTTCTTTGCATTGATCGCTGAAGAAGGTTTTCTTATCTCTTCTTGCTATTCTTTGGAACTCTGAATTCAGATGTTTATATCTTTCCTTTTCTCCTTTGCTTTTCGCTTCTCTTCTTTTCACAGGTATTTGTAAGGCCTCCCCAGATAGCCATTTTGCTTTTTTGCATTTCTTTTCCATGGGGATGGTCTTGATCCCTGTCTCCTGTACAATGTCACGAACCTCATTCCATAGTTCATCAGGCACTCTGTCTATCAGATCTAGGCCCTTAAATCTGTTTCTCACTTTCACTGAACTGATAGCATAGTACTGTGTTTCAAAGCTTGTGTGAGTACGGCTAAAACAGTAGAGAAGTCTATTATAGCCAGCAATAGATAACATTTCTTTAAAAAGACAGACTAAAAGTGAATTAGTTAAACGTCTATCTAGAAGTTTTAAAATGAGCAAAATTAGTATAAAAAAGATGATAATGGTATGAAAACTGAATTAAATAAAAAGCAAGTATAAAATAGAATATAAAAAGCCAAAAGTTGTTTTTTCAAAAGACTAGTATAATTGAGAAATATCTGGTGAGCTGATTAAGTGAAAAAGAAGCCAGTAATTAGCAATAATTGTAATGAAAGTGGGTATGTACCTACATGCTTCAGACATTAAAAAATTAATAGAATATTAAATCTTTGAAGAATAATTTTTAATTTGCTTTAAGCATAATCTAAAAGTAGAGATTCTTAGAAAAATAACATAAATTTATCAAAACTTCCATAAGATACCAACACTTCACAAAGAAAATACAAGGGATATTAGAAACTAGCCTTATTCATAAACATAGATGCTTAATCCTAAAAACTAAGCAAACTGCATTTCTGCCTTGGGTCAAAATGCAATTACAAGGACTAGATGTATCCTCCTACCTGAAATAATCAAAAGACTATGAAAATACATGAAACAACAGTTTTGGGGTTTTATTTCTTTTTACTTTTATTTGCTCTTATTTTATGCTGAATGTATTTCTAGTTCATTAACTTTTGTCTCTTCGATTTATCTGGGATATATTTTTCTTCTATGCAGCCTCCTCTTCTGGTTTAGGAGCAATTTATTTTTCCACAAGAACAAATTGTGGAAAATTTGTGGCAGAGATGCTCATGCATGGGTTAATCCAATGCTAGCATTGCAGTGCGTCCTGGGGGATGTTTTTCACCTGGATGTATTCAATGACCAGAAAACCTACATCTAAACCTGTAAGTTAAACATTTCTCTTTGCATTTTTAAGCATTTGTAGCACTCTTTTTGGGCCACTGACTCTGTGTCTAGCTCTATCCACTTATTTGGCCAACTGGCTTTTTCAGTAGTCATGTATGGATGTAAGAGTTGAACCATAAAGAAGGCTGAGCACAGAAGAACTGATGCTTTTGAACTGTGGTGCTAGAGAAGACTCTTGAGAGTCCCTTGGACAGCAAGGAGATCAAGCCAGTCAATCCTAAAGGACATCAACCAAGAATATTCACTGAAAGGACTAATGCCAAAGTTGAACCTGCAATACTTTGGCCACCTGATGTGAAAAGCCAACTCATTGGAAAAGCCCCTAATGCTGGGAAAGATTGAAGGCGGGAAGAGAAAGGGATGACAGAGGATGAGATGATTGGATGGCATCACCAACTCAATAGACATGAGTTTAAGCAAATTCCAGGAGATGAAGGACAGAAAATCCCGTTCTGCTGCAATCCATGGGATCACAAAGAGTCGGACTTGACTTAGCGACTGAACTGAACTGAACCATTGTAACAGAATGGCATACCTTGCTTCTGTAGTGTGGCATCTTTCAGATACTTGGTGGCTTTTTGGACATGCAGACTATTGATGACCTGAGTAATTTTGTCAGTGTTCTTAAAGTTTGGACACAAAGACTCAAGCCTCTTTATTTGCATGATTTTGTGGAGTTTTTTGGCTCCAGTAAATAGTGAACCATTTTCAGAAATCACCTTCAACTGATTAAAGGAAGAACATGAAATGACACTTTTCAAGACACTGGATTTCAGGCAACAATGAACAATGATTCCTTATAGGGGAAAAGGACCCAGCAAACCCTCCATTTCCACCAGCTTATTACCTGGAGAGAGTTTCTAGGCAGTGCACAAGGAGCCCTGGGGAAATCAAAGCAGAAGTTATCGGTTATCCTGAACTGAAGGGACAGGATAGGAATCAGGAGAGTCTTCGAAGCTAGAGTTAATAGGGCAGAGTACTAGAGAGGAGGGAGCTGCACAGAGACAACTCTTGAAATCTACAAACAATTCCCATCAAGTTTACTAGTAAGTAATGATCAGTGAATATATATGAGAAAACTACACAAATCCAAGGAAAGAACCACCTGAACTAATTGGAGAGAGATCAGACAATTGCCTGGAAAATCCCATGGATGGAGGAGCCTGGTAGGCTGCAGTCCATGGGGTCACTTAGAGTTGAACACGACTGAGTGACTTCACTTTCACTTTTTACTTTTATGAATTGGAGAAGGAAATGGCAATCCACTCCAGTGTTCTTTCCTGGAGAATCCCAGGGACGGGGGATCCTGGTCGGCTGCCGTGTATGGGGTTGCACAGAGTCGGACACGACTGAAGCGACTTAGCAGCTGCAGTAGCAGCAGACAAATCTAAGAATAATTTCTCTTCCCACCAGTGAGGGTGGAAAAATCTCATCATTTTCAGGGCATCAGGTGGAATTGTCAAAAGTTTTGCCTCAGGAGTGGAGAAGTAAATCCTAAACTAAATGCTACCCTGGTACCACACAGATACTAAAATTGAGACCTGAAAGAATAAAAATTGTTTCTGAATAGCTTAATCATGTTAAAAAACAAATATCAAGAATAAAGAGTATTTATAGGAATAAACAATAATCATCATTCAATAAGGTTTACTTGAATTTGACTTGTCATCTTGGACCCAATTGATTTTAATTGGTTTACATTATACCCTGGTGGCTCAGATGATAAAAGTGTCTGTCTGCAATGCAGGAGACCTGGGTTCGATCCCTGGGTTGGGAAGATCACCTGGAGAAGGAAATGGCAGCCCACTCCAGTATTCTTGCCTGAAAAATCCCATGGACGGCGGAGCCTGGTGGGCTACTGTCCATGGGGTCGCAAAGAGTCGGACACGACTGGACGACTTCACTTCATTTCATCATTCAATAAAGTAAAAAAGAAGTAAACAGAACTGGACCTGAAAAATACAATGTTAGAACTGAAAATTTTAATAGCTTCAAAAACATCAGCAAACTCCTTTGAAATTAGCTAGTTACAAGAAGAAAGTAAAGGTTGCTCAGTCATGTCTGATTCTTTGCAACCCCATGGACTGTACAGTTCATGGAATTCTCTAGGCTGGAATACTGGAGTAGCCTTTCCCTTCTCCCAGGGGTCTTCCCAACCCAGGGAACAAGAAGAAAGAGTGAGGTAAAAAAGAGTGAAGAAAGCCTGCGTGAATTATGTGATAATCTCAAGCAAATGAAAATAAACATCATTGAATTTCAGAAGGAGAAGAGAGCCAGAAAGAGGCATAAAGTTTATTCAAAATCTAGTGGCTGAAAACTTCCCGAATTTTGAGAAAGATCTAGACAGCCAGGTACATGAAGCTTGAAGGACCAAAAGCAAGATCAACTCAAAGAAGATTACCCTGAAACACATTATAATAAAGTTGTTAAAATTCAAAGACAAGAGAATTTTGAAAGCAGTATGAGAAAACCAACTCCTTATATTCTAGGGAACTTCCATAAGGATATCAGCAGATGTCTCCACAGAAACCTAGCAGACCAGAAGGGAAAAGGATGATATATTCAGAGTACTGAAAGAAAAAAAAAAAAGCCAACTAACACTATACTCGGCAAAACTGTCCTTCAGAAGACATATAGATGGCCAATAGACACATGAAAAAAAAATGTTCAGCATTGCTTATTATTAGAAAAATGGAAATCAAAACTACAATGAGGTATTACCTCACACCAGTCAGAATAGCCATCATAATAAAATTTACAAACAATAAATGCTGGAGAGGATGTGGAGAAAAGGGAACACTCTTGCACAACAATACAACTTCAAAGTTGGTAGGAATGTAAATTGATACATCTACTTTGGAGAACAGTATGGAGACTTCTTTAAAAACTGGGAATAAAACCACCATGTGCACCAGCCCCAAGCATCCAGCATCGTGCATTGAACCTGGACTGGCATCTCGTTTCATACATGACATTTCACATGTTTCAATGCCATTCTCCCAAATTGCACTGGGACGACCCAGGGGGATGGTATGGGGAGGGAGGAGGGAGGAGGGTTCAGGATGGGGAACACATGAGAAAGATTAAAAATTCAAAAAAAAAAAAAAACCACCATGTGACCCAGCTATTTCACTACTGGGCATCTACCCTGAGAAAGCCCTAATTCAAAGTGACACATGCACCCAAATATTCATGGCAGCACTATTTACAATAATTAGGACATGGAAGCAATGTAGATGTCCATCAACAGATGAATGGATAAAGAAGTTGTGGTATAGATGTACAATGGAATATTACTCAGCCATAAAAGGAACAGATTTGAGTCAGTTCTAGTGAGATGGATGAACCTAGAGCCTGTTACAGGGAGTGAAGTAAGTCAGAAAGAGAAAAACAAATGTCATATATTAATGCAGATATATAGAATCTAGAAAAATGGTACTAATGAACCTGTTTGCAGGGTAGCAATAGAGACACAGACATTGAGAACAGAATTGTGAAAACAGTGGGAAAGGAGAAGGTGGGACGAATTGACAGTAGCATTGAAATATATACATTACCATATGTAAAATAGATAGTGGGGATTTGCTATATGATGCAGGGAGTTCAACCCGGTGCTCTCTGACAACCTAGACGGGTGGGATGGGTTGGGGAATGGGAAAGGAGTATAAGAGGGAGGGGACATATGTATAGCCATGGCTGATTCATGTTGATGTGTATAGCAGGGACCAATACAACATTGTAAAGCAATTATCCTCCAATTAAAAAACAAAAACAAAAAACTGTTCTTCAGAAAAGGAGACAAAGATTTTCCCAGACAAAATCTGAGTTCTTCACCACTGCCTTATGAGAAATGTTGAAGGAAGTTCTTCAAGTTGAAACAAAAGACTACTAATTAGTAACGTGAAAACTTACTAAAAGGAAAAGTAAATAGTCAAATTCAGAATAATACTGTAGTGATGGTGCTTTTAACTTTAGGTATAAAAGTTAAAAGACAATAGTATTAAAAAGAACTATAGCTGCAATAACTTGTTAATGGATTACTATATAAACTAAAGTGTGGCATCAATGGCATAAAATATGAGAGGAGAAGTAAAAGTGTAGAGTTTTTGTATATGACTAAGTTGTTATTGCCTCACAATAGACTGTTCTAACTATAAGATGTTTTATGTAACCCTTGTGGTAACCACAAAGAAAAATCTCTAGTAGGCTCACAAAAGATAAAGAGAAAAAACTTAAAGTATACCACTATTTTTTTTGCCATTTAAAAAAAAATAGCAAAGGAAGACCAGAGGGCAACAAAGGAAGCAATTAACAAAAGGGTAATATTTCTTGCCTTTGCTTTTGTTGTCAAATCCAAATAATCATTGCCAAGACCAGTATCAAGAAGCATTTCTCTATGTTGTCTTCCAGGAATTTTATGATTTCAAGACTTTTAAATCTTTTATCCATTATGAGTTAATATTTGTGTATGGTGTAAGATGGGGGTCCAGTTTAATTCTTTTTCATGTGAATATCTGGATTTCCCAAAACTATTTTTTGAGGATAACTATCTTTTCCTCATTGTGTATTCTTAGTGCCTTTGTTGAAAACTAATTGACCATATATGAATGAGTTTCTATCTGGGCTCATTATTCTGTTCCAGAATTATGTGTCTATTTTTAGGCCAGTCCTGTACTGTTTTGATTTCTATAGCTTTATAATGTAGTTTGAAATCAGGCGAGATGCTTTCAGCTTTGTTCTCCCTGCTTAAGATTACTTTGGCTCTTTGGAATCTTTTGTGGGTCCATTTAAATTTGGGGGTTGTTTTTTATATTTCTGCAAAGGTGCAATTGGAATTTTAATAGGGATTGCATTGAATCTGTAGATCACTTTGGTCAGTAAGGACATTTTCACAGTACTAATTTTTCCAATCACAAGCTAGAATATCTTTCCTTTTATTTGTGCCTTTTTCAATTGCTTTCATCAGTGTTTTGCAGTTTTCAGTGTATAGATCTTTCACTTTCCTGGTTAAATTTATCCTTAAGCATTTTATTCTTTTTGATGCTATTATAAATAAGTTCCCTTAATTTCTTTTTCAGAGAGTTTCTCGTATTACCTGCCTCTTCAGCTTCTCAGGTTAGGCTAATTAGAAGCCTGATCTTCAGGCTGCAGCTGGGAAAGTCAGGATTTTAGATATGCAGTTTAGGTTCTTTCAGGGCAAAATCAGGAGCTGGTTGTTTTTGCCTAACCAATCTGTGATGAGCCAGAGGGAATATCCCCTAGAAGTTCTTGTGAACCCATATAGAACTACCTCTTTGTTCTCTGTGATCCTAGAGAACTTGTGAATGCTAAACACCATCATGTCCCACAGGCAGGTGATTTAGGAGCCATTTCCTCAGCTGGCAGACATGGAAGGTAGACTGCTAGGTATTTTTCCAGATTCTGTTAAAGAGAAGCTACAGACTTGGTTTCATTGCTGGGCTTAATGGATTTGGGGTGGGGAGGTGCCTGAAGTTCCCACACACCCTTTCAGTCTCGCACATGACTCCTAAGTGCAAGCCCCATTAGCTCCCAGGTGCAAGCTTATCCGAAGCCTAACCCTCAACCCTTGGAAAGCAATTGGGAAAGTATGCAGTCAAAGCTCTTCCAGGGAGAAATTATTTTTGCCTGTTTCCTCTGTGCTGAGCCTAGGGGTAATAACTATGAGAAATGCTTGCATTTCTGTATAAAACTGCCTATTAGTTTAATGTAGTCCCATGATACTTGTGAATGCTGAGCCCTTTTGGCTCTCAGAGCTAACTGATTTGGGAGCCAGTTCTTCAGGTGGCAACTATAAATGTTGGGATGTTAGATATGTGGACAAGCTCCTTCCAGGGAATAGCTGGGGACTTGGTTTTGCTCTTGGAGTAAGCTAGGGGCAGAAGGAAGGAGATGTTCCCTAAAGGTCTTTCAGGCTCCTGAGAATTTCCCACCCAGATGCAGTCTGATTAAAAGTGAGACCATTGGACAGCAGCTGGGAAAGATGAAATTTAACCCTTCTAGAGAAATACTAGGTGCTGGGTGTTTTGCCTGCTCCCTCTGAACTGAGCCCAGGGGGACAGTTGTGGCAATGAGGATTATTCTTGAGTCCTAAGGTCTAAATGAATTTGTCTTCATAGATTTAAGACTTTCTTGGGACCTGTGACATTTTTCTTTTTTCCAGTTTCTCCTTTTTGGAATGGGAACGTTTATCCTATGCCTGTCCCACTATTGTATTTTAGAACCACCTAACTTGTCTGGTGTCATAAGTGCTGCTAGATGGGAATTATGCTTTAGGATGTATCATAGCTTAAGATTCCTATTTATCTGATTTAGATGTTAGTTAGATGAGACTTTGATGATGGAGTTGGTAATGGAATGGGTTGAGGCTTTTGAGGCTGTTGATATGGGGTGAATGTATTTTGATTTCAAGAAGGAAATTAATTTTGGGGGGCAATGGCAGAGAGCAGAATATTATGCACTGAATTGTATTCTCCCAAAATTCATAGGTTAATGCTCTAACTCCAATATAACTGTATTTGGAGATAGGGCCTTTAAGGAGCCTAAGACGCTCATCCAGTAGGACTAGTGTGTCCTTGCAAGAAGATGAAGAGATACCAGGAGTGCACACAGATAGAAAAAAGGCCATCTGAGGATACCACACAATGATGGCCATCTGGATTTCCAGCCTCCAGAATTGTGAGAAAATAAATTTCTGTTGTTTAAGCCACCAACTCTGTGGTTTTTTGTTATGACAGTTAATTAATATGGTAGCTGATTAATACAGATGGAAATGGGAGTGACTACTATTAGATACAGGGTTTCTTTTTGGAAAAATGAAATGTTCTAAAAGTGATTGTGATAATGGTTCTATTATATACACTCTTAAAAACAGGTGATATGAATTATGTCTCAACAAAGCATTTTTAAAAGTAAAATTCATCATATTAACAAAGTAAAAAATTTAAAAATATCATCAACAGACACAAAAAGCTTTTGACAAAATCTAACCTCCATTTCTAACTAGAAAAAAGTTAGGAAAAAGTCTAGGAGAAAGTATTTTCAAATCATATATTTAACAAGAGATTAATGTGCAGCATATAGGAAGAACTTTAAAAATTCACAGCAACAACAACTATGATAATCATGAAATTTAAAAATGGGCAAAGGGGAGTTGGTAGCAGCAGCCGGGGCAGCGAGGAGGTTCCTGAAGCTCTAGGATTCTCGTGGCTGAGTTAGGGATTTAACTGCCACCATGTTAAGCAAAAGAGCAAAGACCAAGACCACCAAGAAGCTCCCCCAGTGCTCGACCTCCAACGTGTTTGCTGTGTTTGACCAGTCCCAGATTCAGGAGTTCAAGGAGGCATTCAACATGATTGACCAGAATAGGATGGGTTCATCGACAAGGAAGACTTACATGACATGCTTGCTTCCCTGGGAAAAAATCCGACTGAAGAATATCTGGTTGCCATGATGAATGAGGCTCCAGGTCCCATAAATTTTACCATGTTTCTCACAATGTTTGGTGAAAAGTTAAATGGCACAGATCCAGAAGATGTCATCAGAAATGCTTTTGCTTGCTTTGATGAAGAAGCAACTGGCACCATTCAGGAGGATTACCTGAGAGAACTGCTGACCACAATAGGAGACCAGTTTACAGATGAGAAAGTGGACGAGCTGTAAAGAGAAGCACCTATTGACAAAAAGGGGAATTTCAATTACATCAAGTTCATGTATTTTTATTTTTTATTTTATTTTTACAATTACATACGCATCCTTAAGCATAGAGCAAAAGACAAAGACAACTAAAAAGAACTTCAAACTCCAGCCAAACGTTCCTTGTTGCCACTCTGGGTATTTCTGAGACTTTCTCTTAGAGCCTGTTGCATGTCCTTAGCTTTACAGCTTCTGCCTTTCTTGTTGTATTTATTCTCAGCCACTTGGGGCACATGCATCTCTATAATCAGACTGGATGTGGGACTTTTTGTCATTTTAAGAATAGAAAATAGGGTAATTTAACTTACCAGCTGCCATCTACCCTCCCCGCCCCTAGTAACTGCAGTCTACAGAGTCAATATATTTTTTCAGAGAAGGTTATTCACTCAATTTTTTCTGAACCATAATTAAACTTTATGATAAAAATAAAATAAAAATAAATAAAAATGAGCAAAGGACTTGTGAGTAGATATTTCTCCAGAAAAGATATAAAAATGGTGAACAAGCACATGAAAAGATGCTAACTAATCATTAGAATAATGCAGATCAAAACCCCAGAGATACCGATTCACATCCATTAGGATGGCTATTATTTAAACAATAGAAAATAACAAGTGTTAGTGAAGATGTAAAGAAGTTAGAAACCTTGTGTGTGAATGAAGTGAATGTAAAATGGAATGGAAAATAGTATGGCAGTTCCTCAGAAAATTAAAGCTAGAGTTACTCTGTTATCCTGGAGAAGGCAATGGCACCCCACTCCAGTACTCTTGCCTGGAATATCCCATGGATGGAGGAGCCTGGTGGGCTGCAGTCCATGGGGTCGCTATGAGTCAGACACGACTGAGCAACTTCACTTTCATTTTTCACTTTCATGCATTGGAGAAGGATATGGCAACCCACTCCAGTGTTCTTGCCTGGAGAATCCCAGGGATGGGAGAGCCTGGTGGGCTGCCATCTATGGGGTCACACAGAGTGGGACACGACTGAAGTGACTTAGCAGCAGCAGCACTCTCTTATCCAGCAATTCCACTTCTGAGTATATATCAAAAAGAATTGAAAGTAGAGATTTGAAGAGTTATTTGTACACCAGTGTTCCTAACAGCATTATTCATAATAGCCAAAAGATGGAAACAGCCCAAGTGTCCATTGATGGATAAATGGATAAAGAAAATGTAATATATGCATACAAAAATGGAATAATATTGAGTCTTAATAAGGGAGGAAATTCTGATTTATGCTACAGTTGAATGAACCTAGAAATCTTTATGCTAAGTGAAATAAGCCAGATACAAAAGGAAAATATTGTATGGTTTCATTTATATGTGTTACTTAGAATAGGCAAATTCATGGAAATGATGATTCTTGTGACCTGGAAGAAGGGAATGGAGATTTATTGTTTAATAGCCACAGGGTTTTAGTTTAGGATGATGAAAAATTCTGGAGATGGATAGTGGCCGTGGTTGCACAACAATGTGAATATACCTAATGCCACTAAACTATATACTTCAAATGGTGAACTGTATACTTCAAAATGGCTAAAATGGGGAAAATTTTTTGTTATGTATATCTTACTACAATAAAAAAGAAACTTTCAGCAGTCTAAGAAGATTAACTTAATCTGACAAAGCACATCTATGAGAAACCTATAACTGAAACCAAACTTAATGGCAGAAGACTGAATGATATCCTCCTAAGATTGTAAATAAGGTAAAGATCTCCACTCTCACCATTTCTTTTCCACTGTCTTTGTTTGTTTTTGTATTTATTTATTTACTTGGCTGCATCGGGTCTTAGTTGCAGCACATGGGATCTTTGTTGCATCGTGTTTTGTTGTGGCGCTCATGCTTCATGGTTGCAGTGCATGGACTTCAGAGTGCATGGGGTAAAGTACTTGCAACATGCAGGCCTCGTCACAGCATGTGGGATCCTAGTTCCCCAGTCGGGGATCTAATCCACCGGACCACCAAGGAAGTCCCTCTTTTCAACTTTTAATGGGGGTTTCAGTTGGTGCAATATGGAGCAGAAATAAAGGCTTCCAGAGTTGAAGGGATGACAATCCCAATCAAAATCACAGCAGGAGTTTTTTTTTTTTTTTTTTTAGAAATTAACAAACTTTATGTTCGAAACAAGGGAAGCTAAAAATGTGTTGTTTAGGTAAGCATCAGTTCAGTTCAGTTCAGTCGCTCAGTCGTGTCCGACTCTTTGCGACCCCATGAATCACAGCATGCCAGGCCTCCTTGTCCATCACCAACCCCCGGAGTTCACTCAGGCTCACGTCCATCGAGTCAGTGATGCCATCCAGCCATCTCATCCTCTGTCGTCCCCTTCTCCTCCTGCCCCCAATCCCTCCCAGCCTCAGAGTCTTTTCCAATGAGTCAACTCTTTGCATGAGGTGGCCAAAGTACTGGAGTTTCAGCTTTAGCATCATTCCTTCCAAAGAAATCCCAGGGTTGATCTCCTTCAGAATAGACTGGTTGGATCTCCTTGCAGTCCAAGGGACTCTCAAGAGTCTTCTCCAATACCACAGTTCAAAAGCATCAATTCTTTGGTGCTCAGCTTTGTTCACAGTCCAACTCTCACATTCATACATGACCACTGGAAAAACCATAGCCTTAACTAGACAGACCTTTGTTGGCAAAGTAATGTCTCTGCTTTTGAATATGCTCTCTAGGTTGGTCATAACTTTCCTTCCAAGGAGTAAGCGTCTTTTAATTTCATGGCTGCAGTCACCATCTGCAGTGATTTGGGAGCTCCAAAACTGAAGTGTGACACTGTTTCCACTGTTTCCCCATCTATTTCCCGTGAAGTGATGGGACCAGATGCCATGATCTTCGTTTTCTGAATGTTGAGCTTTAAACCAACTTTTTCACTCTCCTCTTTCACTTTCATCAAGAGGCTTTTTAGTTCCTCTTCACTTTCTTCCATAAGAGTGGTGTCATCTGCATATCTGTGGTTATTGATATTTCTTCGCCAATAGCTATAAAGAAAAGCAAGAGAATGTTTAACACAAAAATGAGGATAGTGGTTATCTTTGGAAGTAGTGAGGGAATTTAACTAGGGAGGAGCATGCAGAGAATTTGGGGGATATAGGATGACCTCGGAGAAGGCAATGGCACCCCACTCCAGTACTCTTCCCTGGAAAATCCCATGGATGGAGGAGCCTGGTAGGCTGCAGTCCATGGGGTCATGAAGAGTTGGACACGACTGAGCGACTTCACTTTCACTTTTCACTTGCACGCACTGGAGAAGGAAATGGCAACCCACTCCAGTGATCTTGCCTGGAGAATCCTAGGGATGGGGGAGCCTGATGGGCTGCCATCTATGGGGTCGCACAGAGTCGGACACGACTGAAGTGACTCAGCATAGCATAGGATGACCTGAATAGTGGGTAGATACATTAGTCACTTTATTATTATTTAAACTACACATGAAAATTTCCATATAATTTTACATTACACTGTGTATCCTAGCCTATTTTTAAAAAGTCACATTCCTCAAAAGTCTTCAAATTAAAGGAATATAAGTCGGACACGACTGAAGCGACTTAGCAGCAGCAGCAAACAGGATTTAAAGAGGCTTCAGATAGGGCTTCCCAGTGGCTCAGATGGTAAAGAATTTGCCTGCAACATGGGAAACCCAGGTTTGGTCCCTGGGTTGGAAAGTTCTCCTGGAGAAGGGAATGGCAACCCACTCCAGTATTCTTGCCTGGAGAATCCCTTTGACAGATGAGCTTGGTGAGCTGTAGTCCATACATACATGTAGTTGTGTACATAGAGTTGTACACATCTGAGTGACTCACACACACACACACACACACACACACACACACATAAGATAGGGACTCATTAACATACAACTAGGGAATTCAGAGGAAAAGGAAGAGAGATCAAGGATCTCTTGGAGAAAACAGAAATGAGAAATTCAAATTGAAATGAGAAATTCCAAAATCAAATCCTCTGTCCAAATAATATGGCATCTGATTTGAAAAGACAGTGAAAAGGAAGACTTCTAGGTAGCATTGCACAACTGAGTGAATTGGAACAATGCTCAGGTCTGCACCAGGCTTGTAGATTTAAATTCTAGCTTCTTTCCCCAAAGAGAAATGTTTGTGAAATAAGGGGCACCATTGTGAATTTGATTGTATATAGGACCCAATGTTAAGATCCTACATAGCAAATGGACTTGAGTTTGAGCAAACTCCGGAGATAGTGAAGGACAGGGAAGCCTGGTGTGCTGCGCTTCATGGTGTTGCAAAGAGTTGGACACAACTTAGCGACCAAACAACAGCAACGTAGTAAAAAAATCATGTTTATTTGATTTTTGCATTACTTTCCTATTGCCCCAGATTTAGAGGCTTAAAACAATGTCCATTTATCATCTCATATTTCTGCAGATAAGGTTCTCTGCTCAGAACCTGATGGTCAAAATTCAAGTGTTGATAGGACTTGTGACCCTTTGTGGAGGCTTTGGGGAGGAATTTACTTCCCAGGCTTCTTCAGGTTGTCAGAATTTAGTTCCTTGTGGGTCTAGGACTAAATCTGTTTTCTTGATCTGTGTCTCTCTTTATCTCCAAGCCAGCAACTGGGAGTCAAATCCTCCTGATGCTTCAAAGTGACATCCTCTTCTACCTTTTTTCCCTGCAGCATCTGGAGAATATTTTTGCCTTTAATAGTTTGTGTGATTAGGTTAGATCTGCCTAGGTAATTGTGGATACTTTTTGTAAGGTCACCCTTTTGTAAGGTCAACTAATAACCTTAATTGCATCTGCAAAGTCCCTTCTCTGCAGTACTTAGAGTAGTGTTTGATTGAATAACCAGGGGCAGGAATCTTACAGTAAGGGGGACATCTTTAGAATCCTGCCTATCACAGTTATCATCTATGGCAAGAAACATTTCAGTAATTGAGCATTACTATTCTTATGGCACTGTGCTGGGACATGAAGATTTTAAATGTACAGTCAACTTACTTCAAGGTATATATAATCTAGTTGTGTGGCCATTAATATAAAGGAAATGTTTGTATGGAATGTGGTTTTGTGGAGAATTTGTCTTAAAATACTTTTTCAATTGTATCATCTTGAGTTCAGCCAATTCTTCAAAATTATTCCATTCACTTTCATTTTTAAAAATAAACCCAGTACACTGACTGGGTTTATTCACTTGTCCATATTAACAGTTAAATCATAATTTAACAGTTAAAAAAGAACTTTTTAGTAAGTCAAATTATACTTCTCTTGTTTTATGGTGTCAATAATTTGGGAGGAAGGGGATGAAAACCTAAAAAACAAAACTTACCTGAGATCTAAAACCTGAACCAAATCTTAGATGCCAAGTATTATTGCAATGGAAGCATTTCAGTAGCTTCCTGTACAACATGCTAGTTCTCTTCTTTAAACGGACTAAATAGAAGTGGTACAGCAGTAGGATCATTTTAACTGAATAACCAAATCAGGGAAATGTTCAGTGCTTTAAATATATTTCTCAATAATAATTTTGTAGTCTAGTCATATTTACCTCATTAAATTTGGATATCCTCATGTATTATGATTCATTTGAGAAGTTAATAGCGTGAGCATTTTACAACAGACACTGTCTAAAGTAGTTAGGAGAAGACAGAAAGCTTTTAGTTCATTTCCCCTTGACTAGAGAGCTTAATAAGCCATTTCCTCATGTTGAAATAAAAGCTGTTTAATGAGAATCCAGATCAAATTCTTTTACCGGAAAAGTGTGTGTATGTGTGTGTGTGTGTGTGTGTGTGTGTGTGTGTGTGTGTGTGTGTAATGAGGGCATGCAAAGAGTATTTGATATATCTAAATTCTAGTAAGATAAACGAAAGATTGACACACTTTAAAGTTTCATTTTAGCTATATTGTATTACCCTGATCAGTATTGCTTACCTATTTTGAATGGTACTTATTTTAACCTTTGAGTTCACTGCACAATGGCTGTTCATTTTTCTGTCACCCAAAGATCACATTTAGTGTGTTGTTTTATATCCTTCTAGCCTTCTTTTCTGAGCATAGACATTTTAAATAATTATTAATGAAATATAGTTGATGTACAATATCATGTTATTTTCAGGTGTCAAATCACTATGACACTTGCGTACATTATGGAATGATCACCACAGTAAATCTAGTAACCATCTGTCCCCATACAAAGTTATTGCAATATTATGACCATATTCCGTATGCTGCATATTACATCCCTGTGGCTTATTTACTTTATACCTGGAGGTTTATAACTCACCAGTATTCTCCCACATACCCGCCTTTGCCCTACCACCCATTATGTTCTGTATCTATGAGTCTGTTTTCACTTTGTTTGTTTGCTTTGTTTTTTTATATTCTCACATACTTATGAGAATGTAAGGTATTTGTCTTTCTCTGACTTATTTCACTTAGCATAGTACTCTCTAGATCCATCATGTTGTCAAAAATGGCAAGATTTCATTCTTTTTTTGGTTTGGCTGAGTAATATTTCATTGTACATAAGAGATACATATATATGTAATATTATATATACAGCATATTCTTATGCATTCATCTATCGGTGGACATTTATGTTGTTTAAATATGTTGGCTATTGTAAAAACTGTTGCAATGAATATTGGGGTACATGTGTCTTTTCTAATTAGTGTTTTCTATTTCTTTTGATAAAAATACAGATGTGAAATTCCTGGGTCATATGGAAATTCTGTTTTTATATTTTTAAGAAACTTCTATACTGTTTTCCATATCAGTTGCACTAATTTACAATCTCACTAACAGTACACAGGTTCTCTTTTCCCACATCATCACTCAGTTCAGTCAGTTCAGTCGCTCAGTTGTGTCTGACTCTTTGTGACCCCTTGGACTGCAGCACACCAGGCTTCCCTGTCTGTCACCAACTCCCGGAGCCTACTCAAACTCATCGTGTCCATTGTGTCGGTGATACCATACAACCATCTCATCGTTTGTCATCTCCTTCTCCTCCCACCTTCAGTCTTTCCCAGCATCAGGGTCTTTTCCAATGAGTCTGTTCTTTGCATCAGGTGGCCAAACATCATCCCTAACACTTGTTATTTGTTGTCTTTTTGATGATAGCTATTCTGACCGGTATGAGGTGATATCTCACTGTTTTGATTTGCATTTCTCTGACGATTAGTGATGTTGGCATCTTTTTATGTTGGCCACCTTCTTTGGAAAAATGTCTATTCAGGTCCTCTGCCTATTTTTAAATCAGGTTATTTGTTTTTTCTTTGATGTTGAGTTGTATGAGTTCTTTGTATGCTTTCAATATTAACCCCTATCAGATAGTGTTTGCAAATATCCTTTTGCTTTGTTCATAGTTTCTTTTGCTATGCAAAAGATTTTTAGTTTTATTTAGTTCCATTTGCTTATTTTTGCTCATTTCTCTTTCCTGGTTTTCAAAGCCAGACATTCTGAGGCCTTATCTTCTCAGTACTTGACCTCCATGATAGGGATCCTGAAGTGGGGCTTAGACTTATTTCTCCTTGGGGAGGACCTCTATGATTGTGAAATTCCTTCCAGTTGGGGTGTTGTTGACTTGGAGGTGTGGTCCTGAATATACTACATCTCTACCTCTCCTACCCATCTCATTGTAGTTCCTTCTTAATATCTTTAGTTGTACTCATCTTTTCTGGCAGTCTTCATGTTGTTCTCATAGATAGTTGCTCTGTAAGTAGTTGTGATTTTGGTTTGCCCCGGGGAGGAGGTGATTTCAGGGTCTTTCTACTCTGCTATTTTGCCCACAGTCCCCACAATAGCTAGTTTTTAATCACAGTCTGCTTTTTTTTTTTCTTTCCATTTAACACTGTCCACTACCATGGCTTGATGGTCTCTTGTCTCTGATCTTTTCCAATACCATTGTCTAAGGACGTCCTGTTTCTTTGATAATTAATCTTGGGCTCCCTCACGGCTTAGATGTTGTGATTTCCTTGGCCCTATTCTTTATGATATGCTTATCTGAATGCCTCATCCATTCTCATGACTTCATTTATAGATGTGTAGAAACCCTCCCTGGAAATGACTAATTGCTATTGTTTTGTTCACTGCTATTTTATTTTTGTCAAAGCCTTAGACTATTTTAAATAATTTAATTGTTTTACAGAAAAATATTGTATCTTCCTCAATTTTAGTTTTGCTGTCAGAGCACCTTCAAAAAATTCTATGTCAAGACATTAAAACAAAGTGTTTTTGTTTTTTTCCTAAAATTTTTAGTTGTTTTCCTTTAGTCTTTTCCTGATAAGTGCTTTTTAGGATCCACATACAGGGAATCTCAGCAGCCACTAGAGGGAGCCAGCCACTTACACAATGACTGAGAAATGGGTCTTCATTCCCTGTTCTAATCAATTTCTAAGTCAGAAAAGTCAAGTCTTCTTGGTAAAGGTCTTAGTTAATGTGTTTATATTATCTGTCCTTTGTGATTTGTGCTGATGTATAAACATGACGGCAGAGACGGTTATGGCACACTTATATTTCTCCCCATTTCTCTATGTCCCTCACTACTGGGCAAAATGACCAGTTCAGAGTTGGATTTCTTTCTCAACTTTTCTTTTTCTCCCCCTCTGCCATGATTTTCCCCCTCAGCTGTAAAGTTTATCGTATTATTGTGTTGCTCAACTGAATGGCTGTAATTATAATAACTGACTTTAAAGTGGTCCGGTTTCTTTCCCCCCTTTCTGTATCTACCTTTCCTCTCCTTCCCTCATATATGCCCAGTTCTATTTTCCTGTTTATGTTTAATTTTTTGAATACCTTACCCCTGAAAGCAATGTTACAAGAAATGGGGAAGTTGTGCTGTGCAACACTCCAGGAGTAAGAACAGTCTAACACGGGGGTGAAGTGGAGCCACATTCTGCCTGATTGGCGGAACTGCCTCTGGGCCTGGTCTTCCATAGCAGGTGTGGGTGACTGTGGTACTCCATCATCCAGACAGAAAAGAAATCTCTCCAGGTCTTTCTAGAGAGGAAGAGTAAGCAAGATGGGTGGCTCTGAAGCATCTGGGAATATGGTTCACAACAGTGCACAATGTTAGCTAAATAAGACAATATCCATTCCCATTACAGAGAAAAGATCAAAGAGCCTATAAACTCAAGCAAATATAAGAGTTACCACACTGATGAGACCAAAAATCCATTTAGATCAGTTTTTATTTTTGAAATAATGTCACAAAGAAAGTTTTGTGGGAAAGTATATTGCATATTGAGGCTCTCTCAAAATATCCCTGAAACATCCATTTGTTTTTATAATCCACTACGACTTTTCATCCCTAAAGTATTTAAATTCTTTTGGGTAGTCTTCCATTTCAGATTACAAATCCTCTTGGAATTAGAAGCTCCTGTGTTAGTAGTCATTTATTTATTTTTTAAAAACATTATTGTGTACTTCACGCCAGGCACTGTTTTATATATGTCCTGAGAATACAAAGATGAAAAGACAGAATCCCTTCACCCTTGAAAAGATTAGCATAGTGAGAAAGATTTCTAATGAATAAAGTGTAAAGTAGTAATCTTATCCTAAATCACTTTTTAAAATGATGCTTTCTTCTTCTAATTTATAGATTTATAGAATACACTCAAGCAGACTATACCATTTGTAAGTGAAAGTACTCTACAAAAACATCACTTTTATTATTGAGATGTAGGTTTTTAATGCATATAATAGTTCTTCCTTTCTTTTCTGATTCTGACTTCAGTTACTTTTCAATATGCCTACAGTGTCCCAGGCACTATGCTAGGAATCAAATATGAATATGACATTGCCTCCAACTCTCCAAGTTGTTTATTTTACATCTCCTCTCTCCTTAAACCTCCTACACTTCATCTTCCCCCTCAGCTGGTGATTTCATTTTACACTTCACTGAAGGAACAGAAGTTATCAGGCAATAATTAACTTCATCTTCTCACCACCAGACACTTGCACTCCCTCCTTTCACAATGAAGAAGCATACCCTGCCGTCTCTAGGGTGCTGGATTGCATGCTTGCCTAGTTGAAGATTAACTCCTGCCATGGTCTGTTTTACTTCATGCCTTAGTAATCTCAAGTAAACTCTCCCTAGAACCATATCCTCACCAACTTATGCCCTTTTTTTCACAGTGAGACTTATGAAAAGTTGCTTATACTTGCCGTCTTCACTTCTTCAATTCTCTTTCTCTGTTCAACCCATTCCAATCAAATGCTCGTTGCATTTTTGGAAATGACCATTGCCAAATCTGTCACCAGTGACTTTACCTTGCCAATTTCAGTGTTAGTCCTCAGTCCTCTCTAATTTGACCTCTCTGCTGGATTTGGCAGATACAACCATTTCCTCCTATTTGACACAGAGTTTACTGTTAGCTTCAACCACATGCTCTCAGTTTTCTTTCTATATCACTGGAGTTGTTTCTGGGTCACCTTTTCCTTTACTAACCTCCAAAATTAAAGTGCCCTGGGTCTCTATTCTAGGGCCTCTTTTCTTCTGGACTTAAACTCACTCCATAAGTATATATATATAGTCTCATTGCTTTAAATACAGTCTTTATGCTGATGAATTAGAATTACATGTCTGACTCTGTTCTCTCCTTAGATCTCCATACCTGAATATCTAGCTGCCTTCTCACATCTCCACTTGTGTCTCTTAGCACATCTGAACTATAAGAAGACCAAAACAGAATTGTTAATCTCCCTCTAGAGTTTTGTTCTATCACAATCTTCTCCATCTTGGATAAAACATCCCCAGTCACCCAGTGCTTCTTCTTACCACCCCATCCAATCCATCAGCAATTCTTTTTAGTCTTATCTGCAAAGTGGAACCTGACTCAAAATTCTCACCACCATGACTGCTTCCACCTTGATCCAAGCCACCCTCATCTCTTGCCTAGATGATTGCAATGGCCATCTATTCTTCCTCCGAGTTTACCTTATTGCCCACCACTAGAGAAGCCAGAGAGGCTTTAAAAGTTAATCACATCCCTGGCCTTCTCACCACCAAACACTTGTACCTCCTCCCTACATTTCACTGTGGAAAAAAAAGGGCATAAGCTGGTGAAGATGTGGGTTCTAGGGAGAGTTTACTTGAGGATAATACTAAGGCATGGAGTAGAACAGACCGTGGCAGGAGTTAATCTTCAACTAGACAGGCATGCAATCCAGAGCCCTAGAGGTGGCAGGGTATGCTTCTTCGTTGTGAAAGGAGGGAGTACAAGTGTCTGGTGGTGAGAAGATGAAGTGAGAGAAAACCCTCTGATAACTTCCCATTACCATTAGAATAAACTGAAGTTCTTTCCAAGGTCTCTGAGACCTGCAAAAACTTCTGGACTCCTCTGCTCCCACTCTTACCTTGTTCATGCACTCTGACCACATGGGCCTGCTTTATAGCCCTTGTTTAATGCTAAATGTATTTCTGTCTCAAGCTTTAGCTCTTGCTGTTCCCTATGCCTGGAACACTCTCCCACAGCTCTCTTACCGTGACTGACTCGCTTTCATTAGTCACTTCCTAGAGTTGTCAGTGCAGATGTTGTCTCCTCATATCTTTTCACTACTCTATCCAAAGTATTCTGCCTACCGACTGCCTATCCCCAAAGTAATTCTATACCTATCACCATTTTATTTTTTCACAAGACTTACCATAACCTGAAAGTATTTATTTGTCCACATTGTTTTGGTTTCTCTTCTCACCAGAATGTAAGACAGAATGTAAGGACTCTCAAGTGTTTTACTCACCCTACATCCCCAGTGTCTGGCATATAGAGATGCTTAATAAACAATTACTAAATGAATCAATAAATGAATGGGAAGACACGCAAGCCAGCATATGATAACCTTCAGTGATATGAACTGTGACAGAGATGATGAACCAAGGAAATGATCCATGAAGATAAGTAGCTACCTAAGTGCTGGATACTTTCTGTATACCTTGAAAATGTTAGATTGCATTTTTATTATTCAGATCTTTTTTTAAGCTCCTTTTTATTGAAGGAAAGATTCTTTTAAGTTCTATAGTGCTTTACAATTTTCAAAGGTTTCACAAACATGATTTCATGTAATCCCATAGTAACTCTCTTTTTAAGTCCCCTGCCCCTATACTGTCTCTCCCCCTACCCCCTCCCCACTGGTAAACATCTAATTTGTTCTCTGTATCTGCTAATCTGCTTCTTTTTTGTTTTATTCACTGGTTTGTTATATTTTTAGATTCCACATATAAGTGATATATGGTATTTGTCTTTCTCTGTCTGACTTATTTCACTTAGTATAATGCCCTCCAAGTTCATTCATGTTGTTGCAAGTGAAAAAACTTCATTCTTCTTTATGGCTGGGTAATATTCCATTGTGTGTGTGTATGTGTGCATAAATATAATGGGACAGTCTCAGCTCAGCTCAGCTCAGCTCATGAGCACTTCCTACAAGCATGGCATTGGGATGTATCAATGGTGCGTGTGTGTGCTCAGTCACACAGTCCTGTTCAACTCCTTGCAACCCCATGGACTATAGCCCAACAGGCTCTTCTGTCCATGGAATTTTCCAGGCAAGACTACTGGAGTGGGTTGCCATTTCCTATTCCAGAGGATCTTCCCAACTAAGGGATCAAGCACTGAGCCACCTGGGAAGCATTATTCCATCATAAAAATGAAATAATGCCATTTGCCGCAACATGGATGGGCCTAGAGATTATCATGCTAAGTGAAGTAAGCCAGACAGAGGGAAACAAATATTGTATGATATCACTTATATATGGAATCTTAAAAAAATGATATAAATGGACAAGAAAATAAACTTCTGGTTACCAAGGAGGAAAGAAAGAAGATCATTTTTTCATTCTTCCTTCTGTGGCTCAACTAAACCGCAATTAATGGTATTTACTGTATTTCACAGTTGAACTAATCTAAAGAATTGATGAATAACCTAAAAGTATCCTAGATCTATGCCAATTTATGATATTTCATCTCAGATGGAAAATTATTGACAGTTTCTGTAAAGTGCTTAAAACATTTCTTATTAATAGAATCACAGATGTAGAAAACAACTTATGGTTACCAAGGAGAATGGGGGAGCAGATAAATTGAGACATACACACACTGCTATATATAAAATAGATAACTGATAAGGATCTACTGTATAGCACAGGGAACTTTACTCAACATTCTTTAGTGACCTATATGGGAAAAGAATCTAAAAAATGTGGATTTATGTATATGTGTAACTGATTCACTTTTCTATATAGCAGAAACAAACACAAGACATAAATCAACCATACTCCAATAAAATTTCTTTTTTAAATAGCATTTCTTATCCCCAAAAGGTAATGCACTCAATTTGTGCCCTATCCTCAGAGATTTCCCCACCACCAATTCCATATTCCAGGGAGAGGGAATCTGCTGGGCCCAGTTTAGGGCAGGACCAGTCAGTAACAGCAGAGGTGAGGTGATAGTTAAGGGCTGGCACAATCTAGTGACAATAATCAGGAGCTCTGGATAGAGTGGCCATTTAAAGCTATGTGAAGAAACACAACTATGTGAAGTTGTGGTGAGAAGGAAGCCCTTGTACACTGTCAGTAGGAATGTACATTGGTGCAGCCACTGTGGAAAACAGTATGGAGGTTTCTCAGAAAACTAAAATTAGAACTACTGTGAAAGTGAAAGTTGCACAGTCGTGTCCGACTCTTTGTGACCCCATGGACTATACAGTCCTTTGAATTCTCCAGGCCAGAATACTGGAGTGGGTAGCCTTTCCCTTCTCCAGGGGGTCTTCCCAACCCAGGAATCAAACCCAGGTCTCCTGCATTGCAGGCGGATTCTTTACCAGCTGAACCACCAAGGAAGCCCTACTATATGACCCAGTAATTCCAGTCCTGGAGATACATATAATATATATATATATAAAACCCCAGAACATAATTTGAAAAGATATATGCACACCAAGATTCATTTTTGTTGTTGTTCAGTTGCAACCCTATGGACTGCAGCACTCCAGGCTTCCCTGTCCTTCACTATCTCCCCGAGTTTGCTCAAACTCATGTCCATTGATTTGGTGATGCCATCCAACCATCTCATCCTCTGTTGCCCCCTTCTTCTGCCTTCAATCTTTCCCAACATCAAGGTCTTTTCCTATGAGTCGGCCAAGGTTCATAGCAGCATTATTTACAATTGCCAAGATATGGAAGTAGCCTAAATGTCCATCAACAGATAAATGGATGAAGATAATGTTATATATACATACAATGGAATACTACTTGGCTACAAAAAAAGAATGAAAATTTGCCATTTCCAGGAACATGAGTGGACTTGGAGGGTATTATGCTTGGTGTAGTAAGTCAGACAAAGAAAGACAGATACTGTAGGTTATCACCAATACGTGGAATATAAAAATTATAACAAACTAGTGAATATAACCAGAGAAGGCAATGGCACCCCACTTCCATACTCTTGCCTGGAAAATCCCATGGACAGGGGAGCCTGGTAGGCTGCAGTCCATGGGGTCGCAGGGAGTCGGACACGACTAAGCGACTTCACTTTCACTTTTCACTTTTATGCATTGGAGAAGGAAATGGCAACCCACTCCAGTATTCTTGCCTGGAGAATCCCAGGGACGGGGAAGCCTGGTGGGCTGCCGTCTATGGGGTCGCACAGAGTCAGGCACGACTGAAGCGACTTAGCAGCAGCAGCAGCAGTGAATATAACAAAAAAGAAGCAGACTTCCAGATATAGAGGATAAACCAGTGGTTACCAGTGGGCAGAGGGAAGCAGGGAGGGACAAGATAAAGGTATGGGTGAAAGTGTTAGTCACTCAGTCACGTCTGACTCTTCTGCGATCCCATGGACTAAAGCCGGCCAGGTTCCTCTGTCAATGGAATTCTCCAGGCAAGAATATTGGAGTGGGTAGCCATTCCCTTCTCCAGGGGATGTTCCTGACCCATGTATCGAACCCAAGTCTTCTCCACTGCAGGCAGATTCTTTACCATCTGAGCCATTGGGCAACCCCCTAAAGGTAAGAGATTAAGAGTTAAAAAACTATTATGTATAAAATAGGGGCTTCCCTGGTAGCTCACTGTAAAGAATCCACCTGCAATTCAGGAGCCACAGGAGATACAGGTTTGATCACTGGGTTGGGAAGATCCCCTGGAGAGGGAAATGGCAACCCACTCCAGTAATTTTCCTCCTGGAGAATCCCATGGACAGAGGAGCCTGGCAGGCTACAGTCCATAGGGTTGCAGAGTTGGACATGACTGAAGCGACTTTGCATGCACATATGCATGTATCAAATAAGCTTCAAGGATATATTGTACAACATGGGGCATATAGCCAATGTTGATTAATAACTATAGATGGAGCATAACCTTTAAAAAATGTGACTCACTATATTGTATACCTATGACTTAATATTGTGCATTGACTATACTTTGATTTTTTTAAATGGAAAAAGGCTCCAAAACTATGTCTCCTAAATTTAGCAACTGAGTAACTTTCTTCTCAATATTCTTTGAGGATACCATGATGATGTGTCAAAATTTGGTCATTGGTCCAGTTGTTAGTATCATCCCAATATAGAAACTTGTGAGGCTAAAAGCAGAGAAGGCAATGGCACCCCACTCCAGTACTCTTCCCTGGAAAATCCCATGGACGGAGGAGCCTGGTAGGCTGCAGTCCATGGGGTCGTGAAGAGTTGGACACGACTGAGCAACTTCACTTTCACTTTTCACTTTCATGCATTGGAGAAGGAAATGGCAACCCACTCCAGTATTCTTGCCTGGAGAATCCCAGGGACCGGGGAGCCAGGTGGGCTGCCATCTATGGGGTGACACAGAGTCAGACACGACTGAAGAGACTTAGCAGCAGCAGCAGCAGAGGTTAAAAGAGATTATCCTGCACTTGATTTAACCCTCTATCAAGAGCAGGAGTGATTGGGACTTGTACAGATTCTCTGGTCCCACCTAGTTCTACAGGGGCAGGTCTGAGCATCTCTAAATAAAAGGCCTGGAGTCTGAGCAGCAAGACCCACTGGGAGCTAACTCTGGAGCTCTGAGGCCCAAATGTAGACCTCACCTGGACTATAACCTCTGCCCATAAATTTCGCCAACTAAGGCTTACCCCAACTTTCCATTGATTAGGTCTTAAATTCTTCTGAAAAGATGTTTCAGCATTACCATTCCCATCTGACCAAGCTCTTGGCCGTTTTGCCTCATCTGTGTCTTTCAAATGACCAGGCATTGAGCAGGTTACAGACGATATGTTGGGAGGATGAAATAGACATAGCCTCTCTTCTGATAGGGCTCTCAGTCTTTATTTTTGACCAAGACTGTCATAAGCACTACTGGTTTTGTTCTCTACCTCAATCCTCACTCATGGGAACTTGTTTCTTGTTGAAGTGCTTGCTGAATTAGTCCTCAACCACTCGGTGAAGACTGGGTCAAGGGGGAAAGGAAGAATTACTCTGTGTGTCTTCTGTATAAAGAGATATTTTTCCTGCTTATCAAAGATACAACAAATAAACAAACATACGTTGGATCAGCTGAAACACATATCAAGCTTTTTTCATTTTATTTTTCCTGTAGGAGGGCACTAGATTGTCTTATATACAGAATTCTCTTCTTTAACCTACTAATTATCTCCCTCAATTCTTAATCTTTTTAGCCAGGGTCTAATAAGACTGAAACACTATAGGAATTCGGGCTTCAGTAGTTGTGGTTCAGTTCAGTTCAGTCACTCAGTCATGTCTGACTCTGCGACCCCATGGACTGTAGCACACAAGGCTTCCCTGTCCATCACCAACTCCCAGAGCTTGCTCAAACTCATGTCCATTGAGTCATGAGACAGTCATCCTCTGTCATCCCCTTGTCCTCCTGCCTTCAATCTTTTGCAACATGAGGCTTTTTTCCAGTGAGTCAGTTCTTTGCACCAGGTGGCTAAAGTATTGGAGCAAACTCAAAAGCTTCAGCATCAGTCCTTCCAATGAATATTCAGGACTGATTTCCTTTAGGATTGATTGGTTTGATCTCCTTGCAGTGGTTGTGGTACACGGGCCTAGTTGCCCTGTGACATACAGAATCTTCCCGGACCAGAGATTGAACCAGCGTTCCCAATATTGGCAGGTGGAGTCTTAACCACTGGGCCAGGAAGTCTACTCACATGGTTTTTAGACCCATCCATGTTGTTGCATGTATAAGTAGTTTGTTCTTTTTTATTGCCAAGTATTTCACTGTGTGAAAATACTGCAGTTGTTTCCTCACTGTGTTGATGGAGTAGGTTATTTTGGGCTACTATAAATAAATCTACTGTTAACATTTGCCTTTTTGATAACATTCTTTTCCTTGGGGTGTCTGGAAAGGGAATTACTGGGTCATAAGGTAGATGTATGTTTAACTTTATAAAAAAAAAACCTGCCAAACAGTTTTCCAAAGCAGTTGAATCACTGCACACTCCCAGCAGAATGGTACTCTAGTTCCAGCTATTCCACATTCTCGCCACAACATATTAATGGAGCAGGCTGGGCCTCCCTCCTGCTCCACCAGCTTGTCTCCTCAGACTCCCTGTGAGCTACTGTGCTGAAAGGTTGGACAACTTTCAGAGACAGTGGTGGAGCCAGTCTTTTATGTATTAGTCATTCTGGTGGGTGTATAGTGGTATCTCATTGTGGTTTTAACTTTAATTTTTCTGATGACAAATGATATTGAGCAAGCACATTTTCAGAGTATATAGCCATTTGAATATCTTCTTTATGAAATAATGGTTTAAAACTTTGCCTATATTTATAGTTTTGTTTAATTTATTATTGTTGAATTGTAGAATTCTGAATATGACTCCTTTGTAAGATTTATGTGAAAGTGAAAGTTTTAGCTGCTCTGTCCTGTCTGACTCTTTGTGACCCCATGAACTGTTGCTGTCCAGGCTCCTCTGTCCATGGGATTCTCCAGGCAAGAATACTGGAGTGGGTTGCCATTCTCTTCTCCAGGGGATCTTCCCAACCCAGGGATTGAACCCAGGTCTGTTGTGTTGCAAGCGGATTCTTTACCGCCTGAGCCACTAGGGAGGCCCAAGATATATGTACTATGAATATTTTCTCCTGGTTTATAGCTTCCTTTTTTACTTTCCTCATGACATATTTTAATGAACTAAAATCTTAAATTTTGATAAAGTAATACATCAGATTTCTCATTTAGGATTAGTTGCTTACGTGTCCTGCCTAAGAAAGCTTTAACTATGCCAAGGCACTTAATTTTTCCCATTTTCTCTGAGGACATCTACAGTTTTCGTATTTAGTCTCGTATTTAGTTTCACAATGCTGACTCAGAAGACCTTGGATTTCCACAGCTGCCGCTGAACTTGTGTCCTTAATTCCATCCTCACTCTCCCTACTGTCCCTTCTCACAGTAGTTACAGTGACCTTTAAAAACACAATTCAGCTCAGTCATTTCTCTGATTGAGAACTCTGGCAACTCTCTGTTTCATTCACAATAAAAGCTAAATTCTTCTCACTGGTCCACTTCCCTGATTTTCTCCCCTGCTCCCTTGCTGGCTTACTCTGCTTCAGTCTCACTGGGCTTCTTGCTGTTCATAGATAGTGAACATGCCAGGTACAATTGCACGTGTTTTCTTGGCCTCAAATGCTGTTTTCAGATATACATAGAACAACTCCCTCCCATCCCTCAAGTCTTTTTTTCAGTTGTCTCCTTTTCCATAATGCTGACCTTGGCCGCCATGTTTCAAACTGTACTTGCTCCCCATCTTCCTAAGCCTGTTCTTCCTTTCCATGGTACTTTGCACCTCTTATTTATTTTGTTTAGTATTTCTTTTCTGTCTCCTTCTGCTACAGTGTAAGCTCCTTAAGGGCAGTGATTTTGGTCTGTTCTATTTGCTGATGTTCACAAGCCCATAAGACAGAGCCTAGAATATAGAAGACAATTAATACATTTGATGTTTATTTGTTTTACTTTTTACTAGCAAGCCTTTCAAACATTAGAAAAGCAGAGAAGACAATTTAATAAACCAACACATCAGTTATTTGTATTTAACCATTATTAATATTTTTCCATATTTGTTCTATATTTTTTGCTAAAACATTTTAAGTAAATTATAGATATCATGACAGTAAACCCTTAATATTTCAGTATATATCTGTAAAAAAAAAGATAGCCTTCTACATAATTCTAGTGCCATTATATACCTAATAAAATTGATAATTCTCTCTCTCTCTCTTCACATCTGATTAGATCCCAAATCTGTCTCAATTTTTTAAGCCTCTTATTCCCATGTGTATTATTTCTGTCTCCATTATCACTTAGACTACTGCAATAATAACTATTATTTTGATTTATTATATTAATAGTAACACAGTATCATTCTTTATATTAACTCATTTAATCATAACTGGTCTTGGCTGCTGGGAAACTCACAGCCCAACTTGTAGTTCACCTATAAAAAGTGAACATGGTTTGTGGTGTGCATATTTTTTCCTAACTTTACACATTCCTGCTCCCAACATCCCTAACTTTGTCTTGTTTTTTCCTTCCTTTATTTTCCCTGTAATCTGTTATATTACAGCTTGTTAGTGAATGGCATCTTTCACTGTTCACACACCTGTATAGTCCCTATCCCTTAGATCTGAACTAAGCCTGTGACTTGCTTCAACCAACAGCGTGTAGCAAAAGTGATACCGTGTTAGGCAGCCCCAGGCCTTAACTTTGAGGAGGTTGAGGGCCTTTCATTTTGTGCTATTGGGAATCTTGAATCACCCTGTTAAGAAGTCTGGCTATTCTGCTGTAGAGACTACATGGAAAGAAGCCATGTAAAGAGGCCATATAGCCATATTTAAGATAGACAACCAAAAAAGACCTACTATATAGCACAGGGAACTTGGCTCAATATTAGGTAATAACCTAAATGGGAAAAGAATTTTCAAAAGAGCATATACTTGTACAGGTATAACCGAATCACTTTACTGTACACATAAAACTAACACATAATTGTTAATCAACTATACTCCACTATAAAATTAAAAAAAATAATAAAGAATCCATGTAGAGAGAAAGAGGCCCTGAAACTACATGGATAGAGAGAGAAACTCCACTCAAGTGTCCCAGTGGCCCAGCTGAACCAAGCATTGATTATGCAATTATGAGAAATTAATGAGTTAACTATGTAAAGAATAACCAAATGGCTTCATCCTGGAACACCCAAGCTAAGACATTCCTCTCCACCTGTATCAGAATGGCACTGGATGCTTATTTGAAATGTAAAATTTGGGTCTAAAACCAGAGTCTCTTGGGCAAGGAAGGGGAATCTGCCTCTTAAATGAGACTTCCCTAGTTGATTGATAAGCACTTTAAAGTTTAAGAATCTGCTTAAGGACTTTTTATTGCTTATTCTCCACCCTCCTTTTTAACGATCTACTGCTCTTCTCTGAGGAGTTTGATCCTGCTCATTGTCCAGAATGCTGAACCAAAGTTCTAAATCAAATAATTTCTCATTATTGGTATTTTCCTTTCACTTACCCAACTCTGTTCTACCTGGTTCATTCTTTCTGGATCCATTTTGTCTCCAGGAGCTCTCCTGGTTTTGAGGTGCCTCTCATATTTCAGCAGAAGAAACTCATGCCTTTAATATCCTGAGGTTGTTGGCTGTACAGACTAGTTCTGATTCTCACCTTATTTCAGCTCAGCCACATCCACTATCCTCATCCTTAAAAAATCATAATGAGAGACTGAAAACTAGATATAGTAGTTCAATTTGAGGTAAGAAAAATATATTCATACAATGGCTTTGTCAATTAGGAGTTGATTTTGTTGAATTCAATGAGATCAGTTTCATTGATCTTATTCAGGGGTATGCTGAACACAAAAGCCAGGTTTTGCAGTATGTTGATGAATGGGAGCTGAAAGTTAGAGATTTTTACCACAATGGGAAACACTGAGCATACTTACAGGTGGAAGAAAAAAATCAGTAAGGAAGGGAAAGTTTTAACAAAATAATGTGTGCGAGAGAAAGTCAGTTCAGTTCAGTTCAGTTGCTCAGTCGTGTCCGATTCTTTGTGACCCTATGGACTGTAGCACGCCAGGCTTCCCTGTCCATCACCAACTCCCAGAGCTTGCTCAAACTCATGTCCATTGCGTTGATGATGCCATCCAACCATCTCATCCTCTGTCATCTCCTTCTCCTCCCTCCTTCAATCTTTTACAGCATCAGGGTCTTTTCTAGTGAATCAGTTCTTTGCATCAGGTGGACAAAGTATTGGAGCTTCAGCTTTAGCATCAGTCCTTTCAATGAATATTCAGGACTGATTTCCTTTAGGATTGACTGGTTTGATCTCCTTGCAGTCCAAGGGACTCTCAAGCGACTTCTCCAACATCACAGTTGGAAAGCATAAATTCTTTAGCGATCAGCTTTCTCTGTGGTCCAACTCTCACATCCATACATGAGTAATGGAAAAACCATAGCTCTGACTATATGGACCTTTGTTGGCAAAGTAATGTCTCTGCTTTTTAATATGCTGTCTAGGTTGGTAATAACTTTTCTTCCAAGGAGCAAGCGTCTTTTAATTTCATGGCTGCAGTCACCATCTACAGTGATTTGGGAGCCCCCCCAAAATAAATTCTGTCACTGTTTCCATTGTTTCCCCATCTATTTCCCATGAAGTGATGGGACCAGATGCCATGATTTAGTTTTCTGAATGTTGAGTTTTAAGCCAACTTTTTCACTCTCCTCTTTCACTTTCATCAAGTAGCTCTTTAGTTCTTTGCTTTCTGCCATAAGGGTGGTGTCATCTGCATATCTGAGGTTATTGATATTTCTCCCAGCAATCTTGACTCCAACTTGTGCTTCATCCAGTCCAGCGTTTCTCATGATGTACTCTGCATATAAGTTAAAAAAGCCGTCACAGTAAATTCTGTCACTGTTTCCATTGTTTCCCCATCTATTTGCTATGAAGTGATGGGACTGGATGCCATGATCTTTTTTTGAATGTTGAGTTTTAAGCCAGCTTTTTCACTCACTTTCATCAAGAGGCTCTTCAGTCCCTCTTTGCTTTCTGCCATACAGTTGGTGTCATCTGCATATGTGAGGTTATTGATATTTCTCCCGGCAATCTTGATTCCACCTTATGCTTCATCCAGCCCTGAGAGAAGATAGGATGATCTGAAAGTGATGAGAATTGATTACAAAAAAGGACACAGAGGAAGAAAGAAGGTGTTACAGTTTTCTACTGCTGCATAACAAATTATCCCAAACTTAGCAACTCTTTTTATTGTAGCTCATGATTTTAGCATCAGCAATTTGGGCAGAGTTAAGCTGGGCGATTCTTCTGCCCCATGTGATATCATATGAAGTCACTTGCCAAATCAATCAGTGAATGGATGGGTTAATCTGGAAAGTACGAGATTGCTTCATCCATACTTCTGATGCCTTGGAAGTGTGACTAGAAGGTTGGGCTGAGGTGAAAATGCAACCAGAGGTTCTACAGGTAGCCTTTCCCAGGCCAGTCTCAGGATGACAGTCCTTCTTACATCATGGCTCAGTCTTCCAAAGAGAATATCCCAAATATCCTGGAAAGAAGTTGCAAGACCTAGTCTTAGGTCCCAGAATGTCTCTTCTGATGACTTCTGTTGGTCAAATAAGTCACTGACTTTAGTGACAGCCCAGATTCAAGGGGAAGGTACTTAGACTCCACCTCCTAGTGAGAGGAACGTCAGAGAATTTACAGTCACTTTAAATCTGCTGGTGCAGAAGGGATAGGTTGGGTCAAATCAGAGAACATATAAAAAAATTGCCTTGGATGTGAAGGGAGACCACCTGTCCTGAACTTCTAAATGTCGGAGTATCCAGAGTTCTGTTCTTAGATCTCTATGTACTATCTCCTTAGGGGATCCCATCAAGTCCTGTTGCTTCAAAGACCTTCATATGCTGATGACTTTCAAGTTCATATATCTAACCTCCAAATTCTCACCTGACTTCCAGACTTATATATCCAACCCACTACTGAACATATCCACTAAGATGTCTAATAAGCATCTCAAATGTAACATGGCCAAAACAAAGTCTTTGATTTCCAGCCTCCCCATCCTAGTAAGTAATAAACATATACACTAAATTGCCCAAGACACATGCCTAGGAGCCCTATTGGCTCTTTTCTTTTCCTCACATAGCACTTTCAGCTCATCAATAAATTTGTACTTCACATTCATCGATATTGGCTCCAACTTCCAAATATCCTGAACCCAACCACTTCTCTCCTTCTCTACACTTCTTATCTATGTCAATGCCATCGTCACCTTCCATTGGTCTTCTTGTTGCTCTCCTGGCCCCTTATTGCTCTTCTTCTATTCATATAACAGCCAGAGTAATCTCTGCAAAGTACAAATCAAAGAATATAATTTTCTAAAGACTATTGCAATGAGAACAACCTACAAACTTCTCACCAGGGTCTATGAGGCCCTCCAAATCTTGCTCCATCTGCCTTTTGTTCTCATCTCCCTCCACTCTTCCCCTTGTTCATTGAGTTCTAACCACTGTGATTTTTCTGTCCCATGAATACTGGAAGCTTGTTCCTGCCTCAAGCCATCCCACCTATCACTTATTCTGCTTGGAGAGCTCCTCTAGATCTTCATGTGCTTTTTTTTAATCATTTCAGTTCAGTCACTCAGTCGTGTCCAACTCTTCGCAACCCCATGAATTGCAGCACGCCAGGCCTCCCTGTCCATCACCAACTCCTGGAGTTCACTCAAACTCACGTCCATCGAGTTGGTGATGCCATCCAGCTGTCTCATCCTCTGTCGTCCCCTTCTCCTCCTGCCCCCAATCCCTCCCAGCATCAGAGTCTTTTCCAATGAGTCAACTCTTCGCATGAGGTGGCCAAAGTACTGGAGTTTCAGCTTTAGCATCATTCCTTCCAAAGAGCACCCAGGACTGATCTCCTTTAGAATGGACTGGTTGGATCTCCTTGCAGTCATTTAGATGGTTAAAAAAAAAAGACTCAAATGTCACTTTCTCAGAGAGGCCATCCTTGACCACTGTAGCTAAAGTAGTACTACATCTCCTTAGCCACCTTCATCCGTATCCTATTATAGCTCCTTCATAATATGTATCAGTACCTGAAGTTCTTATTCATTTATTTTTTTAATATGTTTATTGCTTGCCCTCCTTCACTAGAACATAAACTTCTTGGGGGCATTATTACTGTCTGTCTTATTTATGGCTGTTTTCTAGTACTTAGAACAATCAGTTCAGTTCAGTTCAGTTGCTCAGTCGTGTCCGACTCTTTGCGACCCCATGAATCACAGCACGCCAGTGTCCATCACCAACTCCCGGAGTTCACTCAGACTCACGTCCATTGAGTCAGTGATGCCATCCAGCCATCTCATCCTCTGTCGTCCCCTTCTCCTCCTGCCCCCAAGCCCTCCCAGCATCAGAGTCTTTTCCAATGAGTCAACTCTCTGCATGAGGTGGCCAAAGTACTGGAGTTTCAGCCTCAGCATCATTCCTTCCAAAGAAATCCCAGGGCTGATCTCCTTCAGAATGGACTGGTTGGATCTCCTTGCAGTCAAGGGACTCTCAAGAGTCTTCTCCAACACCACAGTTCAAAAGCATCAGTTCTTCAGTGTTCAGCCTTCTTCACAGTCCAACTCTCACATCCATACATGACCACAGGAAAAACCATAGCCTTGACTAGACGGACCTTTGTTGGCAAAGTAATGTCTCTGCTTTTGAATATGCTATCTAGGTTGGTCATAACTTTCCTTCCAAACAGTAAACGTCTTTTAATTTCATGACTGCAATCACCATCTGCGGTGATTTTGGAGCCCCCCAAAATAAAGTCTGACACTGTTTCCACTGTTTCCCCTTCTATTTCCCATGAAGTGATGGGACCGGATGCCATGATCTTCGTTTTCTGAATGTTGAGCTTTAAGCCAACTTTTTCAGTCTCCACTTTCACTTTCATCAAGAGGCTTTTTAGTTCCTCTTCACTTTCTTCCATAAGAGTGGTGTCATCTGCATATCTGAGGTTATTGAGATTTCTCCTGGCAACCTTGATTCTAGCTTGTGCTTCTTCCAGTCCAGCATTTCTCATGATGTACTCTGCATATAAGTTAAATAAGCAGGGTGACAATATACAGCCTTGATGTACTCCTTTTCCTATTTGGAACAAGTCTGTTGTTCCATGTCCAGTTCTAACTGTTGCTTCCTGACCTGCATACAAATTTCTCAAGAGGCAGGTCAGGTGGTCTGGTATTCCCATCTCTTTCAGAATTTTCCACAGTTGATTGTGATCCACACAGTCAAAGGCTTTGGCATAGTCAATAAAGCAGAAATAGATGTTTCTGGAACTCTCTTGCTTTTTCCATGATCCAGCAGATGTTGGCAATTTGGTCTCTGGTTCCTCTGCCTTTTCTAAATCCAGCTTCAACATCAGGAAGTTCACGGTTCACGTATTGCTGAAGCCTGGCTTGGAGAATTTTGAGCATTACTTTACTAGCGTGTGAGATGAGTGCAATTGTGCGGTAGTTTGAGCATTCTTTGGCATTGCCTTTCTTTGGGATTGGAATGAAAACTGACCTTTTCCAGTCGTGTGGCCACTGCTGAGTTTTCCAAATTTGCTGGCATATTGAGTGCAGCACTTTCACAGCATCATCTTTCAGGATTTGAAATAGCTCCACTGGAATTCCATCACCTCCACTAGCTTTGTTCGTAGTGATGCTTTCTAAGGCCCACTTGACTTCACATTCCAGGATGTCTGGCTCTAGGTGAGTGATCACACCATCGTGATTATCTGGGTCATGAAGATCTTTTTTGTACAGTTCTATGTATTCTTGCCACCTCTCTTAATATCTTCTGCTTCTGTTAGGTCCATACCATTTCTGTCCTTAATCAAGCCCATCTTTGCATGAAATGTCCCCTTGGTATCTCTGATTTTCTTGAAGAGATCTCTAGTCTTTCCCATTCTGTTGTTTTCCTCTATTTCTTTGCATTGATCGCTGAAGAAGGCTTTCTTATCTCTTCTTGCTATTCTTAGAACAATATAGGCTACTAAATAGGTACACGATAAATATTCATTTAAAATGACTATTTCTTTATTCTGCAAGTAGGTTGAGAGAAGATGGGAGAAGGGAAATCCTCTTTTCTATGTAATATGGGACATAAAGTGTTTGGCTTATAGAAATGGGTTGGGCAGGAATTTCAGAAAGGTAATGAACCATTCTAGATTAGATTCTTCTCTCATTGTTCAAATTGTGTGTTTTTTCTGAAGAAAAAAATCAATAGCTGAGTTATTGTTTTGACCTCTGATTGTTTCCTGAAAAGAAATTTGATTTTTTTATCCTTTTAGATACCATGGGCTTTCAAAAACACTAATCTCACATCATTTAAAATTCTGGCCTAGAATTAATTTCCTTTGATTTATTTGTTGTGTTCTGTTTTTGTTTCCCTCCCTCTCTTTAAAGATCTGCTGTATCTAGCCCTGACAGCACAGGACCAAACTAAGTGAAGTATGAACACCAATGCTTTCTTTCCCTATGGCCTTTCATTATAACCTTAGGTGAATCCTTGCATGTGCCCACATCCACACAACTATCTCTGCTTCCCATCACTAGAGTCTCAGTGTTTCACAAGAATTAAATTCGTACCTTAGTATCCATGCTTCTTTCTCTCTTTCCCATCAACGATCTATATCTTTTGTAAGAATTATATAGGCATTTTTTTCTTATATGTGTTTGTCATTTTTTACATTTGAACAAAAAGTTCTATTCAAGGTATGTCTGGGCTGCAAAATTTATTTTCTTAATCAACTTTTTTGGTCTATATTTTCTTAAAATGACTCATAATATTTTTTTCATTACTTCATTTTTATTGGCTCACATATACCACTCCTCCAGGATGTTGCTGTGAACTGAATGTGAATTTATGAAGGTGATAAAAGAGTAATTAAACAAAGAACATTTCTGACAGATGAAAGCATTGTTAATTATTTTTCCTTAGAGAAATGCCCTTATGTACACAGGTTTTGAAAGCTAGATCAATGGGCTGGACATGCTCAACCAGTTCTAATCTATTCTGAAAGCAAAAAGCAACATTTGCAATTCATTTCTGAGACATTTCAGAAAGTCAAATATGTTTCTGTGTGATATCACACATTAAGAGCTTCATGCAAGCTTTTAACTTGCCTTTTTGCAAAAACCTATATGCTGTTTAGGCTTCCCTGGTGGCTCAGTGATAAAGAATCTACCTACTAATGCAGGAGATGTGGGTTTGATCCCTGGGTAAGGAAGATCCCCTGGAGAAGGAAATGGAAACCCCCTCCAGTATTCTTGCTTGGGAAATCCCATGGACAGAGAAGCTTGGCAGGCTACAATCCATGGGGTCGCAAAGAGTCAGACTCTTAGCAACTAAACAACAACATATGCTGTTTACAAGTGTGACTAAAGAACCAGATTGGACATGAACACACAACCATAACTGATCAGCAGTCAGATACACTTCTATAGGGCCATCATACCTGGCTCGAACAAGGGCTTTTAAGATTAAGCCTCTACTATATATATGTCTATGGAGCAAAGGGTTCTAAGTTAGACATTGCTCAATCTCTTTTAGCCTGTGCCTGATATGGAATCTTGATTAGGGAGCCTACTTTTTGAGTAGTGCACACTGGGTCAACCACATGTGTAGGAGTAAAGAACACATCACTCTGAATGTGTCTGTGATTGTTCTCTTTTTTTCTGAACACCTGTTAGGGTGCTAGGCATTTCCCTGATCTATTTTCTCACCTCCAAGCAGATGTGGATATAAACTATTCCTAGACTATGTATTAGTTTAATTTATTCTTGTGAATTTCCAAAGATTCCACAGCTTACTTTAGGATTCAGCAGTACTTATTCCAACCCACCAACTGTAATCTTCATTTTCCCACGAGGACAAAATTAGAGGTATTTGGCTCTAAGTTCCCACTCTGGCTTCCTTATAAGGACATTCAACTTCCTAACTTGTTCTCATTTTCATTGGCCCTGCGTGGTCTCTCAAGTTTTAGGAACTTTCTTTCTTCCTGCTCAAAATCAGCCTTCTGTCAGAACTCCAGCCAGGACTCTGCAGCAGTCTTTCCCTACTCCTGCTGGGGCTCTGCTCAAAATTGATGGAGGAGCAGGTAGGGATTCCCAAGCCCTCCATTCTGGTGAACAATACAGATCTCTGTTGTAAACCAGCCCTTGGGCTAATGGGCTAACATAGTTTAAGCCTCCAAGTGTCAGTTGTTGTTGGTTTTTTGTTTTTTTTTTTTTTTTCATTTTCACTGTTCTTTGTTAAGAATTTAAAACAATTTCTTCAATGACTGGGACAGACAAGCATTAATCTATGTCATAATAAACAATTCCTCACAGACAGAAGGTTGCCTTTCTTGATTTTCTGCCACCTTAAAATGAGTCTCCTCCCTTCCCAGGCAGCCACATCCTTCCCGCCACCACCCCCCCCCCCCCCCCCCCGCCCCTGCCCACCACCAGAATTGTTAGAAAAAGTCTCCTGTTGGGTTTAGGAAATATAATCATTGTATTCTAGGGGACTAACCATCAAATTCTTATGTTGTTTTCTCCAGGAGGTTTTGAGGCTTTGAGACCGTCATGTAAATAATATCCTCTTACTCTGATATCTTAGACTTTTCCAAGTGAATTTGATGATTATACATCTTTTCCTCCTGTATTTGACCAAGGTGCGCCTTGTATATACAGCATCTTTAACACTTCCTGAGCTTGATGGAATTCCCAGGGAGCTATAGTACGTGCATCTGCCTTATTCTGCATGCACCTTGGCATCCATGTCTGCTTTCCAGTAGTCTCAACTTCTGTCCTTCCACCCTCCAACCAACTCCTACACAGCCATGGTTACAAAGCAGCTCTGGGATATTAAAAACAGCCACCACTGCCAGACCCCACCCCATCCCACCCCACCCTTGAGCATGCATGTGTGAGTGCATGCTCACACACATACAGATATACACAGAAGTTTAGAGCCTTTGGATTTAAGCTCTTAAGCAAAGATGGAGAAATATTTGCTTTGCAGGCAAAATAAGCAACACTTTCAAATAAGCAGAACTAGTGTCATATTGTCTATTAACTGCAAGCAAAACAGGACTTTAGAGTTCACCACCACCATAATCAAGCCCTGTCATCTCTTGCCTGGACTCCTAAAACAATTTCCCTACTTCGAACACATTCTCCACACCATATCCAGTGTTCTTTTAAAATCATATCATGTCCCTTCTTTGCTGAAGTCCTTTTGATGGCTGCCCATTAACACAGAATAGAATCTGAACTCCATACGCTTCCCTTCAAGGCCCTTATCTTCTCACTTATCCAAACTCATTTCATGCACTCTCTGCCTGCTCACTTGGCTCAGTAATGTCAGCCCTATGTCAGTTGCTAGGACCTAACAAGCTCTTTCCAGAATTAGGGCCTTTGTACTTGCTATTCCACTGCCTAGAAAGGCTGTTCTTCTGGGCCCGTCCACAGCTGGCTCCTCCTCATTCTTCAGGTTTCAGATTAAATGTCACCTTCCCAGATGGGCCTTCCCTGACCATGATAAAGGTAATTATCAGATTGCTGTTACTTCTGCAGTAATGGTACTTGTGTGTTGCTTCAGTCATGTCTGACTCTTTGCAACCCTATGGACTATAGCCTGCCAAGCTCCTCTGTTCATGGGATTCTCCAGGCAAGAATACTGGCGTGGGTAGCCATGCCCTCCTCCAGGGGATCTTCCCGACCCAGGGATCAAATCCAAGTCTCCTGCAGCTCCTGCGTTGCAGGCAAATTCTTGACTGCTGAGCCCCCAGGGAAGAAGTAGTATAATTAATAATAATAGGGAAGAATAGTTGTTGTTTAATCACTCAGTCATGTCCGACTCTTTGCAAGCCCATGGACTGTAGCCTGCCAGACTCCTCTGTCCATGGGATTTCCCAGACAAGAATACTGGAGCAGGTTGCCATTTCCTCCTTCAAAGGATCTTCCCAACCCAGGTATCAAACCTGTATCAATCTTCTGCATTGGCAGGCAGATTCTTTACCACTGAGCCACCTGGGAAGCCCCAGATAAGAATAGTAGGTCATTTCTATTATTCGCTATCATTTATCTTTCTTATTTTCTTTGGAACTTAGCTGTATCCTCTCTATTTATTTATTTATTCTCTGTCTCTTTAGCTTGAGTGTTAGTTTCTCCACAGTATCAGCATTGTGTGTCTTGTTCACTGCTGGGCCCTTGTCTCCTGGTATAGTGCCTGGCATCCATACCATGCAATTAGTAAATACTTGTTGAAGGAATAAAATTTTAGGATTAGAAAGTAATTTAGAAGTCACCTAATCTGTCTAGTCCCGTACCCCAATCCAGGGCTTTATTTTCAGTAATATAGAGCCTACTTGAATAGTGGTGTTTATGCTAATGGGGAACAAAAAAGAACAATAAGAAGGAGCTGATTCCCTTTCTTGAATTGATTTTACCTTATTTGTTCTGAAATCAGCTTTGCTTTTTACAACATAGACACAAGTAAAATGAGCCATTTATTCTTAGCAAACCAGCTAATTACGTGGCCATTCCATTGAAGGTGGTGATAGCTGAGTGAGTTCTAAATTAATGTTCATGTATTTGTTCACTAAATCTTAAAGATTTTGTCTATTAACCCAAGTATCCCTTATTGAATTATTTTCCAAACCATGGGCTTCGACTCAGTGAGTAATGAATCTATCTATTATATTACAATGAGCATTTAAAAAATAGATTAGAAAATATGAGTGCATTGCATTGAAAAGATTAGTTAAGATTATTGAAAAGATAAGTGCTATCTGGTGAAAGTTTGGTCTCAGTCATATATGTGACTGTGCTTATGTGTGGGTACTATGGCCCTGTAAAATATATTTCTTATTGTAGGATGTAAACAACAACAAAAAGTCTGAAAGCAACTGTCTAAATGAAAAAATTCAGTGTTTTACAATAGAAAAGAGGCTCTCTGGTAGTCCTAGGATGAATTTGAGTTTACTTTCTGAGGCTGTCTGGATTGAGGAGGATGAGGGTGGTAATTCTACCATATTTCAGATGAAAGCACTATCTGCCTTGTGGCCTGAAAACACTATTAGAAAAATCTCCTAGAAGCATGAGAATTACATCACTATTTGAATATTAAAAGTAAACTACAAAAACATCATATAGATAATGATTTTCATTATTCTTCATTACCTTTCTTCTCTATTTCTACATTAGAATAACATTATAGCCCAACAGATTAGGGCCAAAATGATCAGGAGTATGGTAAGAGTCTAGGTGGAGGGGAAATGAGTGAAGTGCCTCAACAGAACATTGCGAGTTCTCCTTTTTGTGTCAGTTTCTTCTGTACAAGGCTTTTCCTTTTACAGTGAAACAGGAAGCAAGATCACCTACTGAGAAGGAGGATGGGGAGATGTTGGAGTTTTGAGGAGAGGAGAAGCAGTTATAGGAGACTGAATGGATTAAGGGAATGACGTGTCACTGTGGGCAGCACTAAGAGATGTTTATTAAAGTGGGACCAGTTGGCGTGCTGTGTATTCAGCTGGGGATGCAAGCATGCAGTAGTCAGAGAGTTGAATTTAACCACAGTTGAAAGGAAAGTTCTATTGAGGGAGAGTGAACAGTATAAACAAAGTTCGAGTGCTTGGAATTACATGATGTGTAACAAGAAGAATGTTCAAACTACTGCACAGTGGCACTCATTTCACACACTAGCAAAGTAATGCTCAAAATTCTCCAAGCCAGGTTTCAACAGTACATGACTGTGAAATTCCAGATGTTCAAGCTGGATTTAGAAAAGGCAGAGGAACCAGAGATCAAGTTGCCAGCATTGTTGGATCATTGAAAAAGCAAGAGAGTTCCAGAAAAACATCTATTTCTGCTTCATTGACCACGCCAAAGCCTTTGACTGTGTGGATCACAACAAACTGTGGAAAATTCTGAAAGAGATGGGAATACCAGACCACCTGACTTGCCTCTTGAGAAATCTGTATGCAGGTCAAGAAGCAACAGTTAGAACCAGCCAAGGAACAACGGACTGGTTCCAAATCAGGAAAGGAGTATGTCAAGGCTGTATATTGTCACCCTGCTTATTTAACTTATATGCAGAGTGCATCATGAGAAACACTGGGCTGGATGAAGCACAAGCTGGAATCAAGATTTCCAGGAAAAATATCAATAACCTCAGATAAGCAGGTGACACCACCATTATGGCAGAAAGTGAGGAACTAAAGAACCTCTTAATGAAAGTGAAAGAGGAGAGTGAAAAAGTTTGCTTAAAATTCAACATTCAGAAAACTAAGATCATGGCATCTGGTCCTATCACTTCATGGCAAATAGATGTGGAAACAGTGAGAGACTTTATTTTTGGGGGCTCCAAAATCACTGCAGACGATGAATACAGCCATGAAATTAAATGACACTTGCTCCTTGGAAGAAAAGTTATGACCCACCTAGTTCAGTTCGGTTCAGTCACTCAGTCGTGTCTGACTCTTCGCGACCCCATGAATCGCAGCACGCCAGGCCTCCCTGTCCATCACCAACTCCCAGAGTTCACTCAGCCTCACGTCCATTGAGTCACTGATGCTATCCAGCCATCTCATCCTCTGTCGTCCCCTTCTCCTCCTGCCCCTAATCCCTCCCAGCATCAGAGTCTTTTCCAATGAGTCAACTCTTCGCATGAGGTGGCCAAAGTACTGGAGTTTCAGCCTCAGCATCATTCCCTCCAAAGAAATCCCAGGGCTGATCTCCTTCAGAATGGACTGGTTGGATCTCCTTGCAGTCCAAGGGACTCTCAAGAGTCTTCTCCAACACCACAGTTCAAAAGCATCAATTCTTCGGCGCTCAGCCTTCTTCACAGTCCAACTCTCACATCCATACATGACCACAGGAAAAACCATAGCCTTGACTAGATGGACCTTTGTCAGCAAAGTAATATCTCTGCTTTTGAATATGCTATCTAGGTTGGTCATAACTTTCCTTCCAAGGAGCAAGCATCTTTTAATTTCATGGCTGCAGTCACCATCTGCAGTGATTTTGGAGCCCCCCAAAATAAAGTCTGACACTGTTTCCACTGTTTCCCCTTCTATTTCCCATGAAGTGATGGGACCGGATGCCATGATCTTTGTTTTCTGAATGTTGAGCTTTAAGCCTTCTTTTTCACTCTCCACTTTCACTTTCATCAAGAGGCTTTTTAGTTCCTCTTCACTTTCTTCCATAAGAGTGGTGTCATCTGCATATCTGAGGTTATTGAGATTTCTCCCGGCAACCTTGATTCCAGTTTGTGTTTCTTCCAGTCCAGCATTTCTCATGATGTACTCTGCATATAAGTTAAATAAACAGGGTGACAATATACAGCCTTGACGTACTCCTTTTCCTATTTGGAACAAGTCTGTTGTTCCATGTCCAGTTCTAACTGTTGCTTCCTGACCTGCATACAAATTTCTCAAGAGGCAGGTCAGGTGGTCTGGTATTCCCATCTCTTTCAGAATCTTCCACAGTTGATTGTGATCCACACAGTCAAAGGCTTTGGCATAGTCAATAAAGCAGAGATAGATGTTTTTCTGGAACTCTCTTGCTTTTTCCATGACCCAGAGGATGTTGGCAATTTGATCTCTGGTTCTTCTGCCTCTTCTAAAACCAGCTTGAACATCTGGAAGTTCACAGTTCATGTATTGCTGAAGCCTGGCTTGGAGAATTTTGAGCATTACTTTACTAGCATGTGAGATGAGTGCAATTGTGTGGTAGTTTGAGCATTCTTTGGCATTGCCTTTCTTTGGGATTGGAATGAAAAATGACCTTTTCCAGTCATGTGGCTACTGCTGAGTTTTCCAAATTTGCTGGCATATTGAGTGCAGCACTTTCACAGCATCATCTTTCAGGATTTGAAATAGCTCCACTGGAATTCCATCACCTCCACTAGCTTTGTTCGTAGTGATGCTTTCTAAGGCCCACTTGACTTCACATTCCAGGATGTCTGGCTCTAGGTGAGTGATCACACCATCGTGATTATCTGGGTCATGAAGATTTTTTTTGTACAGTTCTTCTGTGTATTCTTGCCACCTCTTCTTAATATCTTCTGCTTCTGTTAGGTCCATACAATTTCTGTCCTTTATCGAGCCCATCTTTGCATGAAATGTCCCCTTGGTATCTCTAATTTTCTTGAAGAGATCTCTAGTCTTTCCCATTCTGTTGTTTTCCTCTATTTCTTTGCATTGATCCCTGAGGAAGGCTTTTTTATCTCTTCTTGCCATTCTTTGGAACTCTGCATTCAGATGCTTATATCTTTCCTTTTCTCCTTTACTACAGCATATTAAAAAGCAGAGACATTACTTTGCCAACAAATGTCCATCCAGTTAAAGCTATGGTTTTTTCAGTAGTCATGTATGGATATCAGAATTGGACTGTAAAGAAAGTGGAGTGCTGAAGAATTGATGCTTTTGAAGTGTGGTATTGGAGAAGACTCTTGAGAGTCCCTTGGACTGCAAGGGGATCCAACCAGTCAATCCTAAAGGAAATCAGTCCTGAATATTCATTGGGAGGACTAATGCCGAAGCTGAAACTCTAATTCTTTGGCCACCTGAAGCGAAGAACTGATTCATTTGAAAAGATCCTGATGCTGGGAAAGATTGAAGGTGGGAGGATAAGGGGATGACAGGATGAGATGGTTGGATGGCATCACTGACTCAATGGACATTAGTTTGAGTAAACTCCAGGAGTTGGTGATGGACAGGGAGGCCTAGCGTGCTGCAGTCCATTGTGTCCCAAAGAGTTGGACGTGACTGAGCAACTGAACTGAAATCCATTAAGTTGACCCTTGAGTTCATCCACTTACATGGGAATTTTTTCAATAAATATTTTGGAACATTTTTTGGAGATTTTTGACAACTTGAAAAACTCACAGATGAACTGTGTATAAAGGTCTGTTTAGTCAAAGCTATGGTTTTTCCAGTAGTCATGTATGGATGTGGAATTTGGACCATAAAGAAGGCTGAGTGCCAAAGAATTGATGCTTGTGAATTGTGGTGCTGGAGAATACTCTTGAGAATCCCTCAGACAGCAAGAAGATCAAACCCGTCAATCCTAAAGGAAATCAGTCCTGAATATTCACTGGAAGAACTGATGCTGAAGCTGAAGCTCCAATACTTTGACCACCTGAATCAAAGAGCCTACTCATTGGAAAAGCCCCTGATGCTGGGCAAGATTGAAGGCAGGAGGAGAAAGGGACGACACAGATTGAGATGGTTGGATGCATCACCGACTCAATGGACATGAGTTTGAGTAAGCTCTGGGAGATGGTGAAGGACAGAGAAGCCTGGTTTGCTGCAGTCCACGAGGTTGCAAAGGGTCAGACCCAACTGACGGACTGAACAACAATAAAATATATGCAGACACTAGTCTATCCTTACATAAGCATAAGATGAGTGATATTTATTATAAAATTAATAATATGTTAGTTTTCTTGCTGCTTTATAATTTTGCTTTTAAAGAATGCATTGCCATAGTGTATGCTTCTCTCTCTCATAATTGGAGAAAGTACATATCAGCCTATCATCACAGGTAAGTGTTTTCTGTTTTAAAATGTACCAATGTTTCCAATACTGTATTATGAAAATGATTGTAATACTGTATACCAAAAGATTTTATAAAGATCCCTTCATTGGTGCATCAGCTAGGCCACAGTGAAGCAGTCGCACCGATTACACTGAGAGTCTCTTGGACTGCAAGGAGATCCAACCAGTCCATCCTAAAGGAAATCAGTCCTGAATATTCACTGGAAGGACTGATGCTGAAGGTGAAACTCTAATACTTTGGCCAGCTGATGGGAAGAACTGACTCATTTGAAAAGACCCTGATGCTGGGAAAGATTGAAGGCGGAAAGAGAAGGGGACGACAGAGGATGAGATGGTTGGATGGCATCCCTGACTCAGTGGACATAAGTTTGTGTAAACTCTGGGAGTTTGTGATGGACAGGGAGGCCTGGTGTTCTGCAGTCCATGGGGTCGCAGAGTTGGACATGACTGGACAATTGAACTGAACTGAACCAGAAAGCTATATTGCTGTTTCTTCATTATCAATGCATGTATTATTACATCTGTAAATAAATGTGAATTTCTTTTCACATTATCTTTTCATTTTTTATATCTAGTGTTAGGAATACATTTAACATTTACAGTGTTTTGTACCATATAAGACAATATTGAGGTAGGTACTGGCAGACAGTTCATTTTGTAGACACAGAACATAATTTTACTGTATTGATAAATACAGTATAATACTGTAAATGTGTTTTCTCTTCCTTATGAATTTCTTAATACATTTTCTTTTATCTAACTTACTTCATTTTAAGAATACAGTATATGGTACATATAACATACAAAATATATGTTAATTGATGGGGTTATTGGTAAGACTTTAGGTCTGCAGTAAACTATTAGATTCTCTAAGAATCTTTTCAGGATCACTTTCAGTTTCTACTCACTCACTAACTAGCTGTCTGTATCTGTTATTGGAACTGTTAAAGAGACCATCTGACTGCTACCCTGTCCCTCTCTCTCTGGCTGAAACTTTTTGAACCAAAGCTTTTTTCTTTGTCATGGTAGGAAAAGCACGTGAAAAGGGTACATGGGTCGGTCCCTTGATGCAGAATATAGCCACCCAGGACTTCTCATTCACCAGTGGCCATGGTCAGAGTTCTGCTAGAAGGAACAATGGGTATGCCAGTCACTAAGACTGACATCTATCTCTCCTTCTAAATGTGAGCTTTTGAGGGTAGACGTATGTTTTAGGTATTTTTTAATGCTTAAAGCCCTGAATTATTGGCACATAGTAGGTTCTCAATATATTTTATTGAACAAATGAATGAATTGATGGATGGCTATCTGGACTCCTCAAGTAGATTGTTAGCTCCCTTAACTGGCCCCCAAATTTGACTGGCCCCAAAGTTTAACACAAATCCTTAAAATTAACAAATTACAGGACTATCTTGGAGGTTATTTTAGGAAATGCTGTTTTTAAAGAAACAATTGAAGTATTACTAGAAGTGTTTTGTAATTTTGCTTTAATGATTTTTGTTAGTATCCATATCAATTTTTAGTCTGTTACATAATAGTCCTGGAATGACCTGAGTTAAGAATTTGTCCTCTCATGCATCTTAAACACTCACCAATTAGAAAAATTTTAAATAGTAATTTAGATTGGTTTTCCTTATTTGTTTAAATAGTATCTTACAGCACTTCTCTGGGTAATGAAAATCACTTTTTACAGGTAGTAGGTATGTACTTCAGTATTTGTTGACTCCCCTGTGAGCTAGTGAGTCATTGACCAAGAAGCTGGAGTGGGGTGGGATATACCTTGGAGAACGTAATCATCCCCATGGTAACCCAGAGCCTTCTTGCCTACTACCCCTTCCCACATCTTTGTTATATTCAAAGGAGGAAGTTATTATTTACTTTAGATTTTATATTTCAATAAGTTTTTCAGGGCACAAATTCCTAACTTCTGCCATTCTTGTGTATAAAACATTGCCATAGGAACAATAAAAACTAGTGATTATGATACTTTATGAAATGAAAAATAATCTACCAATTCTATAACATTTTAAGATTCAAAAATGTTTTTCCTTCAATTTTGCGTTATGATTATTGAGCTGTTGAAATGAAAACATTCTGAACCAAATGGTTAACTGATGATTTTTACCTATTTTGAAAAGGCAACCACTAAGTAACATTACATATTTCATTTTAAAATGTTTTCATTTATCAAAAAAAAAAAATAATAACTCCTGTTCATTGTAGCTAACTTTAAAAATAATGAGGCAACAGAAGAATATTTAACAATCCGGTAATCCTTCTTCCCCACAGTTTATATTTTTCCAGTACCTTTCCAGTAATTGTATTATATGTTGGTGTTGTGTTGGTGGTGAGGGAGAGACCGAGAGAGAGACAGACAGAGAGAGGAAGAGAGGAGACGCTTTCCCAATATATTTTGTTCTATATCCCATTTTTGTAAAAACTTGTTATATTGTGAACATTTTCCAAATATTTTACTATGGTGTTATTTTTACTGGTAATAATGTAGATGTTTTATTAAATAAATTTACCATATTTTATTTAACCAGCTCCCTTTTTGTTGGACATTTTAATTTTTTCAAACTTTCACCAATACCAAGCATAAAACAAAAAAGAAAAAGGGGATAGAAAGAGAGAGAGGAGGGAGTAGGGTAGAAGGAAGGAGCAAGGAAGGAAACTGCAAAAATATTTTGTGACACACATACATTTCCTTAGGATACATTTTCTTATCATTACACCAGTGTTGAATTTCTAGTTAAAAGGTATGTGCTTTTCAGACATTTTGTCAAAAAGCAGTTGAGAACTGCTCTAGAACCCTCTCTAACACTGATGTTGTCTTTTAAAATAATCCTTATCAATTCAACAGGCAAAAAAGACACTTTAATATTGTTTTAATTTGCATTTTATTACAGATGAATACAATTCATCTTTATTGGACCCCCCTCTCTTTTTTTTTTAATTTACTTATTCATTTGGCAGTTCTGGGTCTTAGTTGTGACATGTGACCTCTTAGTTGCAGGATGTGAGATCTCGTTCCCTCACCAGAGGAGGAACCCCAGTTCTCTGCGTTGGGAAAGAGGAGTCTTAGCCACTGGACTAGCAGGTGAGTCCCCTGTTGACCCTATCTATTTCTTCTTTTCTGACTTACTTGCCCATTTTTCTATTTGGCTATTTATCCTTTTCTTACTGATTTGTAAGACTTCTTAACCTTCATCCATTTTTCTCCCTTCTAGTTTGGCATCAGCCCTTTAATTTTTTGTTGATTTTTTTTCTTTCCAGTTCGGTATGTGCCCTTTAATTTTTTGGTGATCTCTGGAACACTTTCCACTTTTTTATGTGTTTTAAAAATAAGTCTTTGCTTTATATTTCATGTGCTATAAATTCCATTTCCAAGATTATTCATAAGTATTTTTTATATTTTAGTAATTTAATGATTTCACTTTTATATTAAAATCTTTAATCCACCAAGAATTTAATTTAGCCCATGTCATATACATATGGACATCAGCAGATGGTCAATACCGAAATCAGATTGATTATATTATTTACAGTCAAAGATGGAGAAGCTCTATACAGTCAGCAAAAACAAGACCAGGAGCTGACTATGGCACAGATCATGAACTCCTTATTGCCAAATTCAGACCTAAATTGAAGAAAGTAGGGAAAACCAACAGACCATCCAGGTATGACCCAAATCAAATCTCTTATGATTATACAGTGGAAGTGACAAATAGATTCAAGGGATGAGATCTGATAGACAGAGTGCCTGAAGAACTATGGTTGGAGGTTCGTGACATTGTAAAGGAGGCAGTGATCAAGACCATCTGCAAGAAAAAGAAATGAAAAAAGGCAAAATGGTTGTCTGGGGAGGCCTTACAAATAGCTGAGAAAAGAAGAGAAGCTAAAGGCAAAAGAGAAAAGGAAAGATATACCCATTTGAATGCACAGTTCCAAAGAATAGAAAGGAGAGATAAGAAAGCCTTCCTCAGTGATCAGTGCAAACAAATAGAGGAAAACAACAGAATGGGAAAGACTAGAGATCTCTTCAAGAAAATTAGAGATACCAAGGGAACATTTCATGCAAGATTGGCTCAATAAAGGACAGAAACGATATGGACCTAACAGAAGCAGAAGATATTAAGAAGAGGTGGCAAGAATACAGAGAAGAACTGTACAAGAAAAGATCTTCATGACCCAGATAATCACGATGGTGTGATCACTCACCTAGAGTCAGACATCTTGGAATGTGAAGTCAAGTGGGCCTTAGGAAGCATCACTATGAACAAAGCTAGTGAAAGTGATGGAATTCCAGTTGAGCTATTTCAAATCCTAAAAGATGATGCTGTGAATGGGCTGTACTCAATATCCCAGCAAATTTGGAAAACTCAGAAGTGACCACAGGACTGGAAAAGGTCATTTTTCATTCCAATCCCAAAGAAAGGCAATGCCAAAGAATGCTCAAACTACCACACAGTTGTACTCATCTCACACGCTAGTAAAGTAATGCTCAAAATTCTCCAAGCCAGGCTTCAACAGTACACGACTGTGAATTTCCAGATGTTCAAGCTGGATTTAGAAAAGGCAGAGGAACCAGAGATCAAATTGCTAACATCCATTGGATTATCAAAAAAGCAAGAGAATTCCAGAAAAACATCTACTTCTGCTTTATTGACTATGCCAAAGCCTTTGATTGTGTGGATCAGAAGACATAGAACAACAGACTGGTTCCAAATCAGGAAAGGAGTACATCAAGGCTGTATATTGTCACCCTGCTTACTTAACTTATCTGCAGAGTGCATCATGCAAAATGCTGGGCTGGATGAAGCACAAGCTGGAATCAAGATTGCCAGGAGAAATATCAATAACCTCAGATATGCAGATGACACTACCTTTATGGCAGAAAATGAAGAACTAAAGAGCCTCTTGATGAGTGTGAAAGAGGAGAGTGAAAAAGTTGGCTTAAAACTCAACATTCAGAAAACTGATATCATGGTGTCCAGTCCTATCACTTCATGCAAATAGATGGGGAAACAGTGACAGACTTTAATTTTGGGGGCTCTAAAATCACTGCAGATGATGACTACAGCCATGAAATTAAACAACGCTTGCTCCTTGGAAGAAAAGATATGACCCACCTAGACAGCATACTAAAAAGCAGAGACATTACTTTGCCAACAAATGTCCATCTAGTCAAAGCTATGGTTTTTCCAGTAGTCATGTATGGATGTGAGAGTTGGGACTATAAAGAAAGCTGAGTGCCGAAGAATTGATGCTTTTGAACTGTGGTGTTGGAGAAGACTCTTGAGAATCTCTTGAACTGCAAGGAGATCCAACCAGTCCATCCTAAAGGAAATCAGTCCTGAATATTCAATGGGAGGACTGATGCTGAAGCTGAAACTCCAATACTTTGGCCACCTGATGTGAAGAATTGACTCATTTGAAAAGACCCTCATGCTGGGCAAGATTGAAGGCAGGAGGAGAAGGGCACGACAGAGGATGAGATGGTTGGATGGCGTCACTGACTCGATGGACATGAGGTTGATTATGCTCCAGGAGTTGGTGATGGACAGGGAAGCCTGGCATGCTGCAATCTATAGGGTGGCAAAGAGTCGGAGATGACTGAGGGACTAAACTGACTGACTGTGGTGTGTTTTCCTCTAAACAGTTGGCCAGTGGCTCCTTCACTTATTGTATAATTTATACTTTTCTTGCTGATTAGCAATGCCTCTGTTATTATTTCTCTCCTTGGGTCTCTGTAACGTTGATGTTAACGTGAAGCTTTAAAGCCATTTGACAAATCTAACCATTTTCCTTCTCGGTTAGCAACTATGTGGAAGATGAAGAGATGTCAGTTCAAATGCCAGAAAGATACTAAATGAATCGTTGGCTTTAAAAAAAAAAAAATCAAGAATGCTGTAAGTGTTTTCTAACATAATTATTGCTTATATAGATTTGTGTTGTTAGGTATTTAAATTTTTTTATTGCTGTGTATCTGGGCTGAAATGATATATGATTTTATAATCATATTTTTCTCAACAAGCCAGTAATCTTAATGTATTATGTATAATAGGTGCATAAATGTATGTATTACCATTATTCAGGAGCTAAATATTATTTATGAATTTATGAAATGCTGAACAAATTTCATAAACATGGGTAACTTCTTGTAACCAGTTTATAAATTTAAATGTATTGGTTCATGTTTTCCCAATACAATCAACATAATTACAAAACAGAAATTGACGTTAACTTTGCTATCCTTTATTTATTTATTTTTTTAAAAAAGGGGGAGCTCCCTTGCCCTGTTTTTTTAAAAATTTGCTTTTTTATTTATTTTTTGGCTGCTCTGTGGCTTTGTTGCTATGATCAGGCTTTCTCTAGTTGGGTTGAGCATGGGCTCTAGGGTGCTTCAGTAGTTGTGCATGGGCTTAGTTGCTCTGCAGCATGTGGGATCTTCCCGGACCAGGGATCAAACCCATGTCCACTGCACTGGCAGGAGGCTTCTAACCACCAGACCACCAGGGAAGTCCAACTTTACTATCCTTTATATTGAAGCTGCAAACATAGAAAGGCATCTGTACAAAATATAGGCTTATCTTTGTGCTTTAGATGTCCTTGTTACCTAAACAAACAGTCACAAAAATACGTGTTTCTAATCAAAACAATAATCTTTACTTCTAGTAAAGATGAACATTCTGATGGTGAACACTGTAAACTGGGATTTACTTGGGAACTATGACTTTCTCACCTACTTTGCCTATAATTTAGCCACAAATTAAGCCACTTACCATGAGGTGCTTCTGAAAATACTATATTTGGTCAGTTAATCCATTTCCTGTCTCATTGTGATGAATGCTGGCCTTAACTCTGACAATAATTTAGGTCAAATTACATAACCACAACCATAAGGGTAAATGTGTGGAATTTTATGTTAGGTCATTCCAAGGATTAATATATGTAATTCACTTATCTTCCTCCATGTAATTCCTTAGGCACTTTTAGAATTATTTTGGTACATTGATAATTGTTAAAGATACTTGCTATCAAAAACCAAGATTCAATCCTGTGTGTGAGCCTGACTGAAAAAAGAGCTACAATAGTTATTACCAAGAAAATGTTCTGTGAATTGATTGGGCAGAATCTCTAAAGCCTGTTCTTTTCCCAGTTAAGAAAACAAACCCAGGTGGCAAGGGAATTTAGCCTGAAAAAAGGCTTATCTCCCTACCCACCATGAGAGACAAACTCAGTTTTATCTCTTGGCTCATATTACAAAGCATGGCTGTTCTCCGAATCAAGAGGATAATTTTTTTTAATGTTTCTCATTTCCTTCTCTTTAATCATGCTTTCTACAGTGTATAGAGAATATCCATCACTTCATTTCTACAGTTTCTCACAAATCATTTCACCTATTCCAATTTCCTGTTCTATGACAAGAACCTCTTGGACAATTCTGCCCACTTTTCTTGTAAAATCCTGATTTACAAGCTAGAAAACCAGGCAGTATTCTTTCTCTTGGGAGTTTTCTTGATTTCATGTCAGATTCTTGTCTTGCTTCTTTTACTCTTGATTGTTTCAGGCTTATTTCCTTTCCTCATCAGTCCTTTTCTGCTCACAATCATCATTATGGTCCCATATGTCAATCTCCATGTTCATAATCCAGGGCAAGGGAGCAATCATATGGACTACACATCCTTATTTTCATTTTATGGCTTGGTTTAGATACTATTAATTGGAATATCCATGAGCACAGGAATTATGTCCATCTTGTGCAGCACTGTACACACAGTGCTTGCCATAGAATGCTCAGTATATTTTTATTAAATTAATAATAGCCACCATTTAATAAATCTACTTATCAAATGATAGGTATTGTGCCATGCACTAAGGTATGTCCATTTTATAAATGAAAAGACTGAAACTTAGATAAATTAAATAACTTGTTCTTGGTCACAATGGCTAGTTAAGGCTTAAGAACTAAAACCTGACCTAATCTGAGCTATGGACGTCTCAGTGCCCACATGAAATCTCTACAGTAACAGTGCAGAGGCAGGATAACATAACCATGAAGAAAGCTTGACTTTAAATCTTGACTCTGAGGCTGAAGAGTTAATAAACACTCTGTGCTTCAGTTTCATTATTAACTAGACACTATTTATTGAAAAAACATTCATTGGTTTCCAGTTACTCCACCTTAGAGTTGTTCTGTAATCTGCTACATTGCCTTATTTAGTTTAACACAATTGGCACTGAAGATCAACAAAGGCTTCAGTTCAGTTCAGTTCAGTCGCTCAGTCGTGTCCGACTCTTTGTGACCCCATGAATTGCAGCACGCCAGGCCTCCCTGCCCATCACCATCTCCCGGAGTTCACTCAGACTCACGTCCATCGAGTCAGTGATGCCATCCAGCCATCTCATCCTCTGTCGTCCCCTTCTCCTCCTGCCCACAATCCCTCCCAGCATCAGAGTCTTTTCCAATGAGTCAACTCTTCGCATGAGGTAGCCAAAGTACTGGAGTTTCAGCTTTAGCATCATTCCTTCCAAAGAACACCCAGGACTGATCTCCTTTAGAATGGACTGGTTGGATCTCCTTGCAGTCCAAGGGACTCCCAAGAGTCTTCTCCAACACCACAGTTCAAAAGCATCAATTCTTTGGCGCTCACCTTTCTTCACAGTCCAACTCTCACATCCATACATGACTACTGGGAAAACCATAGCCTTGACTAGACGGACCTTTGTTGGCAAAGTAATGTCTCTGCTTTTGAATATGCTATCTAGGTTGGTCATAACTTTGCTTCCAAGGAGTAAGCTTCTTAGACCCCTACAAATGACGGCTTAAATTACCCTAGTAGGCAACGTTCTCAGTCAGTTGAGATATTAGCTGCAAACAAGGAAGTGTTTAATGGATTGTCATACCCACCAGTTACAACTTCAACGGTAGCAAATATATGGATGGAAGGTCTGAAGACTGAAAAATTACCCAATTTTTTTCCCTTTTAAAATAACTGCCAGTGTTTTCTTCTCTTTCTTTCTTTCTATAGCAACCATTGAGGCTCCTGAATCCCCATATTATTTATAGAGTGTACTGGTAGTGACTGTACTTACCATTTAGTCCTTAGATTGCAAGACCATGAGGAATCACAGGTAGATGAGAACTAGAATAGGCACTTTACATCCAGAGGTCAGGACTAAGTGAACAATAACATCCCACCAGCTGGATTGGATGTACCTTTGGTCCTGAAAGAGGGCAAGAGCAGGGGCTGTTGTAATAGAATGACTGGATCAAGTAGGCAGGCTGAAGACATTTTTGTCATCATACATGTGGGGAAAAGCAACTAAATAGTAAAATACAATGGATACCTCCCTCTTAGCTCAAACACAGGGCTCACAGTGATGTCTCCCTCCCCAGCACAGGGACGGAACAGCAGCACCATTCAACACATGTAACTTGTAGTCTAAACTGCATGGCTGAGTGACGCAGGTGTGGATATCTGACCCAAACTGGACAAACAGACTTGCTCTCCTTGGCAACTGGAATTTTGAACTGAGATGCAAAAAGATGGGGAGTTGTTTTTAGTCCATGAGGAGGACAGTTTATGGATTCCTATTACTGAGTTTCCCTGATTATCCAGCAATTACCAACATTCTGTGAGATATGCCAGTATCCTTCTGGTAAAGTCAACTTAACTGGCTAGAGTTGTTATTTACTCTAAATAAGTGGAAGAACCTTAAATACTACACTTCCCTGGAGCACTTTCTCTCAAGCTACTCCTTCATGGTCCTTTCCCTATACCCGCCACCAAAGTATCACAGCTCACCGAGAATTCCATAATGTTCTATATCACTGAGATTTTGTTATTCCCCTGCATGAAATTCCCTTCCTTTTCTTCCTGAAAACTTTTTCAAGGATTATCTCCTCTATAACACTTTCAATCATCACCCCATATTTACCTGTTGATTTGCAAGATCCTCCACTATTCATGAGTTTCCCTTGTGGCTCAGCTGGTAAAGAATCCTGCAATATGGGAGACCTGGGTTCAATCCCTCCCTGGAAAAGGGAAAGGCTACCAACTCCAGTATTCTGGCCTGGAGAATTCCAAGGATGGTATAATTAATCAGTCCATGGGGTTGCAAAGAGTCGGACAGAAATTGAATAAACCCAGCCAATTCCAGAACAACTGCCCAACTAACATAGAGACTCCTAAGAAATAATAACTGGTTAGTGTTTTAATCCACTGACCTTTGGGGTAACTTGCTAGGCAACATTTTGTTGTGGGAATAAATAATTGGTACAATATCTGTGGGTTAGATTTCACATGGGGATCACCAGTTTAAGAGCTTTTCTAGCTAAACAAAAGATTTAAAATCCAAGGACTGCTTTTTCAAGCCCCACTGTGTATGTGAGGAATGGATACATTTACAAATCAACAGAAAAAGAAATTTCTCACTACTTGCTAATATAAAACATTTAAAAACTAGAAAAAGATTTTTTTAAAACTTTAAAGAAAAATCAAAAGTAAAATCACCAATAATTTCTCTATTTCAACATAAATATGTTAGTTTTCAATGTTTCTATTCAGCTATTTACATATGTATTTTCATATAATTCTAATAACAATACTGCTATTTTGCTGCTGCTAAGTCACTTCAGTCGTGTCCGACTCTGTGCGACCCCATAGATGGCAACCCACCAGGCTCCCCTGTCCCTGGGATTCTCAAGGCAAGAACACTGGAGTGGGTTGCCATTTCCTTCTCCAGCGTAGGAAAATGAAAAGTGAAAGTGAAAGTGAAGTCGAGCAGTCATGTCCGACTCTTCGGGACCCAATGGACCGCAGCCCACCAGGCTCCTCCGCCCATGGGATTCTCCAGGCAAGAGTACTAGAGTGGGGTGCCATTGCCTTCTCCAATATTTTGCTTTAATATTAAAGGAAAAATTTAATACCCATACCCAGTAATTTTAATCACTCCATAAAAATTCTTCAAACAGGTATACTATATTATTTCTGTATTATTTTAGATTCCCTTTTTTCCCCTATTACCAAGAAGTGACAAAATATAGCTCTTTTCTTTCTTTGGTATTAGTGCTTTAAATATGGAGGCTGGGATGGGGTCTTTCTTACCTACTGCCATTGTCCCAAGTACCTAGCAAAGTATATGGTAGACACCCAATAAACATGAATGTTTATTCATTTATGCAAGCAAGAATGAACAATTGGATTTACATAAGGAAAGGCTTCCTAATTCCATCTGCTTCAAATGATTTTAAACTAGCACAATCAAAAAGTCATTATCATTTGAAAGAAAAACATATTTGCATCACATCTTGAATTTATTACCTACAGATAAAGGAATCCTTTATTTACCTTAAAATTCAGTTACAAAGTTGACCCATAAAATAGATGAAAGAATTCCAAGGTTTTTATTCATGAACTGCTTCTATAAATATCACTAGATGAACACCATCTCTTCTCAGTTCTTATTCCCTTCTCTGCAACTCTTGACATTTTTGGCTACTTCTTAAACTCCATCATGAATCAGTTTCTGCAATCACTGTTTATAATCACTCACTTATAGTCTTGTCTTCAGGGTTGACTGGTTCAAGATGGCAGGGTACAAGGACATGTGCCCATCTCCTGTGAGAGCACCAACTAGCTTTTGAACAACCATGGACAGGAGGATGCTGGAACCCACCAAAAAAAGATATCCCACATCTAAAGACAAAGGAGAAGCTACAACGAGATGGTGGGGGGAGGGCACAATCACGATAAAGTTAAATCCCATACCCGCCTAGTAGGCAACCCACAAACTGGAGAACACTAATATCAAAGAAGTTCTCCCACTCTTGTGATGGTTCTGAGTGTCCTAGCCTGGGGATCCAGCAAAGGGACTAGGAATCCCCAGGGATTCTGACTGTGAAGGCCAACAGGATTTGACTGCAGGACTTCCATAGGACTGAGAGAAATAGAGACTTCACACTTGGAGGGCACAAACAAAATCTTGTGTGCGCCAGGACTGAGAGGAAAGGAGCAGTGACCCCACAGGAGACTGAACCAGACCAACCATCTAGTGTTCGATGAACTCCTGCGGAGTCGTGGGTCAGCAGTGGCTTGCTGCAGGGATGGGGGCACTAGCAGCAGCAGTCCCAGGAAGTGCCCCTTAGTGTGAGCCCTCTTGGAGGTCACCATTGTTTTTCAGTCGCTAAGCTGTATCTGACTACTTGCAATTCTATGAACTGCAGTATGCCAGGCTTCCCTGTCCTTCACCATCTCCTGGAGTTTCTCAAACTCATGTCCATTGAGTTGGTGATGCCATCCAACTATCTCATCTTCTGTCACCCCCTTTCCCTCCTGCCCTTAATCTTTCCTAGCATCAAGGTCTTTTCCAATGAGTAAGCTCTTCACATCAGGTGGCCAAAATATTGGAGCTTCAGCATAGTCCTTCCAGTTAATATTCACGGTTGATTTCCTTTAGGATTGACTGGTTTGATCTTGCTGTCCAAGGGACTCTCAAGGGTCTTCTCCAGCACTATAATTTGAAAGCAGCAGACAATTGGATTAAAGTTTTACTGAGAACAGCCCTGCCCACTAGAGCAAGATCCAGTTCTCACTGCCAGTCCCTCCCATCTGGAAGCTTGCACAAGCTGCTTATCCTCATCTACCAGAGGGCAGATAGAAGAAACAACTATAATTCTGCAGCCTCAAGAAGGAAAACCACAATCACAGAAAGTAAATAAAAATGAAAATACAGAGGACTAAATCCCAGATGAAAGAAAAAGATAAAACCCTAGAAAAATAACTAAATGAAGAGGAGATAGGCAACCTTCCAGAAAAAGAACTCAGGATGATAGTGAAGATGATCCAGGGTTTCGGAAAAAGAATGGAGAAGATCCAAGAAATGTTTACCAAAGAACCTAGAAGAACTAAAGAACAAACAAGAGATGAACACTGTACTAGATGGAATAATCTTGTCTTCAGTCTGTTTTATGAAACATGCCCAGATCTGTATATCTAATCCTGATCATTCTATTTGGACCTTTCAATCTCATCCACCTCCATTTCCTTAAAGTCTTACTTTGCTTGTATTGTCAATCTACACCTCTTTTCCTTTGAACTACATGTATGTGTCTCCTAGCCTTTGCAATTTTTTCTTGACCCTGCTTCTTCCTCAAGTGTCATTCCATTGCCCCTTTCCCTTCACCACCCAGACTTTCCTGGTGGCTCAGACGGTAAAGCCACCGTCTGTCTACAATGCAAGAGACCAGGGTTCGATCCCTGTGTCGGGAAGATCCCCTGGAGAAGGAAATGGCAATCCACTCCAGTACTATTGCTTGGGAAATCCCATGGACAGAGGAGCCTGGTAGGCTACAGTCCATGGGGTTGCAAAGAGTTGGACACGACTAAGCGACTTCACTTTCACTTTCTTCACCACCCAACTTTTGGAAAGTGTGTTCTGTACTCCTTGCTCTTTTCCGCATTCCTCTCCTTAACTGTTTGCATGTTGACTTCTGCTTTCTCCTGTTGACCTTTTACTTCAGTGATTGTTTGATCCCCTTCCAACAATGCTTCTCTGTAGCATCTCACACCCTTCCAACTTAAGCCTGCACACCTACAGAAACCAACAAGGAAAACCACAATGATAAACCCACACAGCAACTAGAGAGTAACCCCCACTCTGGGCAACTAAAGAAAGCCCACCAGCAACAAAGACCCAAGGCTGCCAAAAATAAAGAGCACAGCAACCCACGCCAGTATTCTTGCCTGGAGAATCCCAAAGACAGAGGAGAGTGGCAGGTAGCAGTCCATAGGGTTGCAGAGTCGGACTTGACTGAAGTGACTTAGCACACGTGTGCACAAACATGAACAAAAAAACTCCCCTCATGGCTTCCTTTGCACTACACCTTCTTGGTTTCTAACAAGTATCCCCTGACATACTTTCTTCTTTTTGTCCTTGGACTTCTTTTTTACTCTACTATCCTTAAAGGTCCTCATTCACCTCCAGAGATAACAAATATTTACCAAGTGCCTATTATGTAGCAGGATCTGTTCAGGCCCCAGGGATACAGGGATGAACAAACCAGAAGCTCACTGTGTCTGTAGTACTTCCTTTTCTAATTTTTTAAAATTATTATTTATTTTTGCCTATGCTGGGTCTTCCAGGGAGTGGACTTTCTCTAGTTGTGGTGGTGGTGGGGGTATTCTTCATTGCAAGCTGGACCCTTTCGAGTTGTGAAGAACAAAAATTGGATTTCCAGAAGAATATTATGATGTAGGAAACAAGCAAGCATGTAGAAAGGAAAACAAGATACATAGGAAGCAAACTTTCATAGAGGCCTACATCTGAGCCAACAGTTTCACATTCCTATTTTGAATAAAAAGTTTAAAATATCATTTTATCAAAGACATTTTGACTAAACTTAATAATGCTAAGAAACAAATGTCTACATTGCAGAAGTTAAAGAACCTGCAAATGTACTGGAGAAAACGCTAAATGAAAAAAAAAAGGAACAAGTATGATTTCCTCAAGATGCAACATCTAGGGTTGTACACCAAAAGACAAAACTTTAAGAAAACATTTCAAACAACCCAGTTGCTGCCAGTGTACAACAACTGTATATGATTAAGTAAAGTGCCTAAACTGATTTAAATTTTATCTCTTTTACTTTTGAGAAATTGCAACACTCTATTTATAACAGCCTCTTCTTCAAAAAGACGTTGTGGCAAACTTACTTTAAAAAAAAAATGCAATTTTTGTAAAGAACTTGCCACACGTTTGCTTCCCTGGAAAGAAGAGAAAACCAGTTTCTTAACATACTTTAACCCACTTTCCCCCACCTTAGCAGAACCAATACATCACGGAAAACGTCTAAGTGGGAACATTGTAATTTGGCTCATTGTACACTACGCCTCTCCACTACGTTGGATCTTATTTTTAGTTTCCAGCTTAGCTGTCAATTAGTAGTGGCTGTCACTTCTCTGTTTCATTTCCCATAAACCCAGAAAAATGGGTGGAGGACCATAGAGAGCTTTGGTCCAGATAGTCTATTAGATATCAACAGTTTTTTCCTCAGGACGATGCAGCCCCAGGAAAACGGAGTTTTCCTTTTCCTACATCCCATTCTGGAACCTGGACTTCGTTCCTCTTCCTTTCAATCTCAATTCGGGCTCTTTAACGTTAGCACAGCAAGTTCTTTGAACGAAATCCAGCGCTCCTTTGTCTCCAAACGTGGCTAAGAAGGCCTCAGCTGGCCGAGAGAAAGTAGTGGCAGCGATCCACCCTAGCCAGTACACCCACCCATCACAACCCGCTTCTGGTGCCGAAGCCCTGGCCCGTGCTCAGATGTCTTCGGTACCGCGAGGCGCGCGCTCGCCCGGTCACTATCCCTGGGAAGGGGCGGGACCCCAGAGCGCGTGCCGGTACTGCGGCCGGCGGAAGCTGCTGGCGGAGAAGACGGGCGGTTCCCGCCGGCGACGGTGGGGGAAGGGCGGCTGACACACCCGGAAGTTGGTCTGGAAGTGGGCTTGCGGGGGGGGGGAGTGGGTAACGTGTGGGGGTGAGGCTTCCGGTAGCGCAAAGGGTATCGGGAGAGGCTTCCAGTAAACCTTCTCTGGCCTCTGGAGGGACCACCGTTGCGGCGGCTTCGGCTTCCACGATCTGCGTTCGGGCTAAACGGTCACAGCAGACGCCGCTGCCGGTCCCCTTGTGCCTGGTTCTGTCCTTATTCGTTCCCAGGAGACCGCCCCGGTTCCAGCAGCGGCTGCGGCCGACATGTTGTGAGGCGGCGGCGCGGGTGTCTGAAGGATGGTTTGGCCGAGGCGGCGGCATCGGCTGCTGGCGGCGGCGGCGGGGGCGGCAGCGGGGGCTCCGGTTCTGTAGAGCCTTGCCGGCTGAGTATCCGCCCTGTTCCGCGGCCAGACCAGTGCCCCCGGACCTTGCCTCTGCTCCGCGCCGTTGGGGAACGGTTAGACGACAGCGCACGCCCCTCTGAGGAGACACGAAGGGGGTTTTCTAGTGCTCAGATTCCGGACCACCTTGCCTTCCCCTCCGACCTGGGCAGTGCTGTCCCCAGAATCCTCAACAACCCCCCTCCCGCCCACCTCCAACTTTGCTCCCAACCTCGCCTTAAATCTTTCACACACACGGGTGTTCCCCTCTCTCTCCAGCCACCCCCCTGGCCCCTTAATTTTCTGCACGCTCATCTCAGAGGGACTCCTGGATCGCTCTCCGAGGGCGGCCTTTTGAAAAATCGTCGTGGACCAGAGTTGAGGAGTTTTTAAAAGTCGGGGCGCGAGAGAGAAGGTGCGATGGCTTCCTCATCTGGCAACGATGATGATCTCACTATACCCAGAGCTGCTATCAATAAGATGATCAAAGAGACTCTCCCCAATGTCCGGGTGGCCAACGATGCCCGGGAGCTGGTGGTGAACTGCTGCACTGAATTCATTCACCTTATATCTTCTGAAGCCAATGAGATTTGCAACAAATCGGAAAAGAAAACCATCTCGCCAGAGCACGTCATACAAGGTAAGTGGTATTTGTGGGATTTTGTTTTAAAGAGGGGCCGGGGACAGCCTGCTGGTCGCGTGACGCGTTCATGTCAAAGCCTTCAGTTCTGTCCCCTGGTTAGTATTGGTAACTGAAAAGCCATTGCGGGCATGGAGGCAGCCGGTGCCTTCAGACCTCTGTAGTATTCTCGTGGTCCTTTTCAAACACCAAATGCAGGTGAGAGCTGCAGGCGATTAAGTCGGCTAACATTCCCCCTAAGAAAGTAGTAGTAGCGGTCTCAGCTTACAGCTAGGTAAACCTAAGCAACAAGAACTTTGCCTGCCTAAAGTGAAACCTGGATCATGACAACTGAGAGAGGAAGCCAGAAGTTCTTGGAGAATTAGAATTCAGACAGGAAGTTCAAGCTTGAGTGGAGAGGGCACCCGTTTCCCACCCGACCTTTTTCACCAGTGTAGAAGAAAAGATCAATTTTCAGAACATGAATAAAAATATTCTTAACGTGAATGTTCACAATTGTAAAGTTTATTAGTATTGACTATAGTATATTTTCCGCTTTAAAAATGGTTTCATGGTCCCTACCGTTCATCAACAAGTTGCTAAAGTACTCCAGTTCTATTCTGTAAGAAAGAAGCAGTCAGTATTCTTTAACCTTCCTTCCTTCCTTCCATAGCTTGCATTGTTCCATAGAGGTAGGTTTTTAAAGCTTGGGTTTAAAGACTGTGAGATTTTTTTTCGTGGAACATTCCCTTTTGTTTCCTGCTGTCCTCTCCGTTTAGCTGTATAGGCTTAAGCGTTTATTGAACACTTCTGAAAGTTTAACCATTTCTCCTCTTGCATCTTGGAAAGGATTTAGTTCAGTTAATAGGGCTTTGGAGGACCATATTCTGATGGTTTGTTTGTTTCAGCATTACTAGTCATAATGTTTTGGGAAGCACTTTTCTGTAACTGGTATATATAATCTTATGGGAAGGTTGTGGTCAATTTTGAAGTGATAGCTTGCCTTTTATAATAACCCAATTAAAATTCTAACAATTTCTGGATCGCTTTTGAAGTCAGAAAAAAAAGATTCATTGTTAATTTAATTTTGGTAGGCAGGCAGTTATCTACCATTTTATTGTTATTAACTTTTTAAAAGGTGACTTTCCTGTTATACTGAAGTAGAGGACACATCTGCTCATATTCACCATGTACAGTATTTTACGGTAATTATTGACAGAAGTATTTTGTCATTTCATTTTTGATTCTTACTGATATATAAAACATACTCTGACATTTCCATTTCAGTACATAAGGAGAAAAAGAAATCCCTAGGAAAAGGTATATTTGACTTTAAAGCTAGTCTTCTACTTGTTTAGAGTACTCTGGCAAGTAAAATGAAAGCCAAGTTGTCTATTTTTCCTCTTGTGTTTTTATTTTTACATTATATGTGCAATTGTCACAAATCTTTCACAAGATTGTCCAACACAAATAGCTGTAATTTCCTTTTATAATTCATAAAAGAGAAAACAGATCTTTTATCAACATTGCCTTTCTAATGAAAATTGCAAAAGATTTCAAAAGGATCTGCTTAAACATTTGTTTATACCACAGAAGTGGGGATCTTTCCAAAAATCTAATAATGCCTTACAATCTGTCTTCTTGGGTAGAGTTTATTCTTTTCTAGGATATATTTAGATTTCTGATTGACATGATGGAAGAAAAGTGCAGCTGTAGCTAGCAGTATGCTAGCTAAATAGCTCAACTTTGGAATATGCTAAATTCAGTTTAACGTATGAGTCAGAAAGTTCCAGTGAAAGCATTTTCCTTATGTACTGAGGATGATTTATTAATTAAAAAAATAATGTATTGAGCTGTTACAGCTTTATAAAATTACTTTTGTTTTCTTGTAACATTGCTGTTCTTAAGTGTTAGATAAGGATGTACATTTTAACCCCAAATTCTCCCCAGTTAGAGGGATAGACTTTATATATTTATAATCTCATATTGCGTAATAATTTAAAGAAATTTTTGTCTTGAGTGATTAAAATTTTTTAAAAGAAATCCTTAAGGTGTGTTTTTTTTTTAGGTGTTTAAGGTGTAATTTTATAGACTGACTGGAAAGCTGATTATGACATTTTTTAATACTGTTCTGTCAATTTGATTATTTAGGAATGTAAGATATATCCATGTAGAATAGTGTACATTTTAAAGTGGTTTGATTCTCACATATTTAAGTTTGGATTTTTTTAGTAATAAGTTTAATGAACTAGACTTTGCTTCAGGACATTTCGCTTGCCACTTTGCCTTCTCAGAGCAAATTTTGAGGCAGTTTTGTAAAATGCAAGCTAAAGTTGAACAAATTTTATTGCCAGTAAATCTGAAATTATATAACCTAGTTAAAATATAAAAAAATTTAATACAAATATTTTGCTTATTTTAAGAACATGGACTTGGCATTGAAGATAACATACACACAAATAGAGGGAGTTCTACACTTAAAAGATGTTTTTATTTTGTTTCTGGGTTTCTGTGATCACATTCTTAAATGAGTTCTAACATGTTCTGTTGTATTATGGAAAGAACTGACATTGAGTGTTAAGAACTGCAAAGTATACTGTGAAGGGTTTGGCCTTAGGCAAATATGTTAACTTAGGTTTCCCCAGTTATGTATAAATAATACTTAATGGTATCAGGTATAATTAGCAATTACTGTTAGAATTGAGAAACTTATATGAAATAATGCTACAATGTAAAAACTTTATATGATACTGATTAAAATGTAAAGCTGAAGGTCTGTTATGTTTAACCTTATGTCATGATGCCATTTGTAAAGAGAAAGTGTAAGTAGGAATATTTTAAATGATATTTTTATTTCTGCATTTTAAGTCTGTTGCTACCTTTTCTTTCTTACTTTTTTGAGAATAGTAACTGCAAGTTAGTGAAAGTTTGAAAAAGTCTCTGAGGATTCACTTCAGCAGTTGTATTGCTCCAATCCCTCTCACGCTGGTACTTGGTAAAATACAATAAAAATGAGTCACTAGAAAAACAAAATGAAAAATTTTGATATTGCACTCAATAGAAATAAAATTACTGTCAAATTGCTATGAAGTTTCTTTTTTTCCCCAGCTTTTTGAACTATAATTGACATATAACATTGTGTAAGTGTAAAGTTTACAACCTAATGATTTGGTGTGTGTATATATTATAAATTAATTATCACAATAAAATTAGTTAACACAGCCATCACTTCACATAGCTGCAGTTTTGCTGTGAAGGCTCTTAAAATGCTTAGTTTGAGTTACAGTACTTAACTCATTGCAGACAATTACATGATGAAACAGTTATGATACAAATCCACAGACCATACTTTAAGTATCCTTGTTCTAAAGCTTCAACCACAGTCTGTTTTGGAAAGTGGATTTGAAGTAGTTTTGCAATCAGGGGATCTGAGTGATTGCAAAGAAGTTGTATTGTAATAATAGTAATAATAATGAGAATAGTATTGTGTTGCCTAGATAAGCATCCATACTGATACTTTTTTTCCTGAAGGGACACATGTAATTTACATTGAACAATTTATCGCACACAGGTACTTTTTAAGTTAGGACTTTACTATCTTCTTTAAAATCAATATGTTTTTTGTTTTTGTTTTTCTTCTGCCACCCAACAGTTAACTTTTGAATTGGCACTGTCCTAGATACTGCTAAGGATATAAAGATGAATGATATTTGATTTTTGCTCTGCCATCCATCTCTCATTGTTGTCCCGGATTCCAAGGAGTGGTGATACCATAGAGATGGGATCCCCAAACCCTGGTTAGAACTGGGCCACACAGCAGGAGGGTGAGCAGTGGATGAGCAGGAAGCTTTATCTGCCACTCACCATCACTCGCATTACCACCATGGAAAAATTGTCTTCCACAAAACTGGTCCCTGAGGCCAAAAAGTTTGGGGACCGCTGCCATAGATGACATGATTCTTAAGGGTCTTTGTTAGGCCATTAAACCAAGAAATCACTTTGGCCTACCTTCTTTTAATGTATTTTAAGTGAACTACAGCACCTCCCTCCCCTAACGTACAAACAAAAGAAAGGAGAGAAATTAGAGAATGCCATTTTTTGTATTTTAGTTTCTTTAAATGAAAAGCATGCACTATGCATTTGAAGGATAAAATAATTCACACAAATTCATGTTATAACAAAACTTTTGGGGAGTACATCATTACTGTAAAATATAAGATATGCCTATGTTAAAATTGTTGTTGGGTGTACATTTTTACCTTTTTTTTTTTTTTTTTTAAGTAGTCATAACTGTCTTTCAAATTGAAAAAATATTGCTAAGGGATTTTCCCCCCTAATATGCTGTGTGCTTTTCTGAATACAGTTTTAAGGTAGATATCAGCATACCTCTGAGAAACAAGTGATATGTGTTTTATCCACAAATTTAAAAATAGATGTACTATTATTCATTTTATTTATTTTTATTGTTTTAGCTTTTACTCTGAGATCCTTAGGGCCAGGGCCATCAGCAGTCCATAAAATCCCTTTGTACCAATTGGAAAAAAATACTTCTTCCTTGAAAACCTTTATTACCATCTGACAGAAAAAGTGCCATAGTAAGAGTTTAAATCTATGATGTTTACAGTATGAATGGCTTTCCCAGATACATTGCTGTTGTACACTGAACAACCTGCACAGCTAAGATGGTCCTGTTTAGGAGACATTTTCCTTATCCTTTTTTTTTTTTTTAAATTTTATTTTATTTTTAAACTTTACATAATTGTATTAGTTTTGCCAAATATCAAAATGAATCCGCCACAGGTATACATGTGTTCCCCTTATCCTTTAAGATTCTCCTTTATGTAAAATGGGGGTATTACTACTGCATGATAACAGATGTAAAATATCCCTGTTTCAGTTCAGTTTAGTTCAGTCGCTCAGTCGTGTCGACTCTTCGCGACCCCATGAATCGCAGCACGCCAGGCCTCCCTGTCCATCACCAACACCCTGAGTTCACTCAGACTCATGTCCATCGAGTCAGTGATGCCATCCAGCCATCTCATCCTCTGTCGTCCCCTTCTCCTCCTGCCCACAATCCCTCCCAGCATCAGAGTCTTTTCCAGTGAGTCAACTCTTCGCATGAGGTGGCCAAAGTACTGGAGTTTCAGCTTCAGCATCACTCCTTCCAAAGAAATCCCAGGGCTGATCTCCTTCAGAATGGACTGGTTGGATCTCCTTGCAGTCCCAGGGACTCTCAAGAGTCTTCTCCAACACCACAGTTCAAAAGCATCAATTCTTCGGCGCTCAGCCTTCTTCACAGTCCAACTCTCACATCCATACATGACCACAGGAAAAACCATAGCCTTGACTAGACGGACCTTTGTTGGCAAAGTAATGTCTCTGCTTTTGAACATGCTATCTAGGTTGGTCATAACTTTCCTTCCAAGGAGTAAACGCCTTTTAATTTCATGGCTGCATCACCATCTGCAGTGATTTTGGAGCCCCCCAAAATAAAGTCTGACACTGTTTCCACTGTTTCCCCATCTATTTCCCATAAAGTGATGGGACCGGATGCCATGATCTTCGTTTTCTGAATCTTGAGCTTTAAGCCAACTTTTTCCCTCTCCACTTTCACTTTCATCAAGAGGCTTTTGAGTTCCTCTTCACTTTCTGCCATAAGGATGGTGTCATCTGCATATCTGAGGTTATTGAGATTTCTCCCAGCAATCTTGATTCCAGCTTGTGTTTCTTCCAGTCCAGCGTTTCTCATGATGTACTCTGCATAGAAGTTAAATAAGCAGGGTGATAATATACAGCCTTGACATACTCCTTTTCCTATTTGGAACCAGTCTGTTGTTCCATGTCCAGTTCTAACTGGTGCTTCCTGACCTGCATACAGATTTCTCAAGAGGCAGGTCAGGTGGTCTGGTATTCCCATCTCTTTCAGAATTTTCCACAGTTGATTGTGATCCACACAGTCAAAGGCTTTGGCATAGTCAATAAAGCAGAAATAGATGTTTTTCTGGAACTCTCTTGCTTTTTCCATGATCCAGCAGATGTTGGCAATTTGATCTCTGGTTCCTCTGCCTTTCCTAAAACCAGCTTAAACATCAGGAAGTTCACAGTTCACGTATTGCTGAAGCCTGGCTTGGAGAATTTTGAGCATTACTTTACTGGCATGTGAGATGAGTACAATTGTGCTGTAGTTTGAGCATTCTTTGGCATTGCCTTTCTTTGGGATGCTGTATCCAGTTAATCATATTTGTTAGCCAAAATGTGTTTAAAATTAGGATTAGTCAGTACAGTTTTGAGATTAAATTTATGGCTGCTCTTGTTGAACCATTTTTTTGAGAGTACAGTGTGCTCAGTGTTGAGAGCACAGCTTTTTCAATAATATTTAATGTTAATCTTGGATTTACTTGCAATTTTCTTTTGAAAGCAGTGTTCTCAACCTTAATGATTTTTTAATATAAATTTATTTATTTTAATTGGAGGCTAATTACTTTGCAATATTGTATTGGTTTTGCCATACATCAACATGAATCCACCACAGGTGTACACGTGTTCCCCAATCTGAACCCCCTTCCACCTCCCTCCCCATACCATCCTTCTGGGTCATCCCAGTGCACCAGCCCCAAGCATCCTGATTCATGCATCGAACCTGGACTGGTGATTCGTTTCACATATGATATTATACATGTTTCAATGCCATTCTCCCAAATCATCCCACCCTCACCCTCTCCCACAGAGTCCATAAGACTGTTCTATACATCTGTGTCTCTTTTGCTGTCTTGCATACAGGGTCAACCTTAATGATTTTAATAGCGATTCTTTTTTCTTTTTTTTAACCTAGGCCCTCCATGGTTTAAGGTAGATTGGATTGAAGTTTTTAATATGTAATTTTGAACTCATGACATTTTGAAGAGTTGTCTCTCTATTGCATTGATTTGTTAATTTTGTGAATTTAATATACTTGTTTAGCTAGAATTTAATGGGGTGGTAGTAGCTGTGTGGCTTCCCTGTTGGCTCAGTGGTAAAGAACCTTCCTGCCAGTGCAAAAAGTGCAGGTTTGATCCCTGGGTTGCGAAGATCCCCTGGAGTAGGAAATGGCAACCCACTCCATTATATCTTGTCTAGAGAATCCCACGGACAGAGAAGCCTGGCGGGCTTTAGTGCATGGGTTCACAAGGAGTTGGACACATCTGAGTGACTAAACAACAACAGCAACAGTGCATAGCCGTACATTTATTTGGGTCCTGTACACTTACTAGCGTACGCTTTAAAATGTAAGAGAAAAAATAAATAAATTTAAAAACTGAACATGAATAATACATAGTCCAAGTTAGGTAAGGAACTCCTCCGTGTTGGACATTGTGTGAAATGCCTTCAGTTAATTACTTGTTGATTCCTCCAACCCTTAAAGTAATAAAGTACGATAATATAATAATGAATGCTTTATTTTGCTCCTTCTGTGGGCTAAACTCTGTTCTTAGCTCTTTGTTTATATTAATTCATTTACTTTTCATAACAACATGATCTGATGAAATGTAGCTACTGTTGTTCTTGTTTTCTAAGAACAGGGGTGAAAGAACTTAAGTCACACAGCTAATCTAAGAGCTGGAAGTCAATTCCTGGCAGCCTTAAGGGCTGCATGCTTAACCATTATAGTGCTTCTGATTGTAGGAAGATGTTATGAAATAGACACTGTTCTCATTTTAGAGATGGAAAATTGAAGCATAGATATTAAGCAACATATCCAAGGTTATACAAATACAGTGAGAACCAAGTTTCATATTCTCTTTTCAAAAAGGGGAGATTACTTCTGTATTAAAGCAAGAGAATTCCAGAAAAACTTCTATTTCTGCTACATTAAAGCCTTTGACTGTGTGGATCACAATAAACTGTGGAAAATTCTGAAAGAGATGGAATTACCAGACCACCTGACCTGCCTCCTGAGAAGTCTGTATGCAGGTCAAGAAGCAACAGTTAGAACCAGACATGGAGCAACGGACTGGTTCCAAATCAGGAAAGGAGTATGTCAAGGCTGTATGTTGTCACCCTGCTTATTTAACTTATATGCAGAGTACATCATGCACAATGCTGGGCTGGATGAAGCACAAGCTGGAATCAAGATTGCCGGGAGAAATATCAATAACCTCAGATACGCAGATGATACCACCCTTATGGCAGAAAGCGAAGAACTAAAGAGCCTCTTAATGAAAGTGAAAGAGGAGAGTGAAAAAGTTGGCTTAAACTCAACATTCAAAGAACTAAGATCATGGCATCTGGTCCCATCTCTTCATGGCAAATAGATGGGGAAACAGTGGAAGCAGTGAGAGACTTTATTTTTGGGGGCTCCAAAATCACTGCAGATGGTGACTGAAGCCATGAAATTAAAAGACGCTTGCTCCTTAGAAGAAAAGTTATGACCCACCTAGACAGCATATTAAAAAGCAGAGACATTACTTTGCTAACAAACATCCATCTAGTCAAAGCTATGGTTTTTCCAGTTGTCATGTGTGAACGTGAGAGTTGGACTGTAAAGAAAGCTGAGTCCCAAAGAATTGATGCTTTTGAACTGTGGTGTTGGGGAAGACTCTTCAGAGTCCCTTGGACTGCAAGGAGATCCAACCAGTCCATTCTGAAGGAAATCAACTCTGGATATTCAATAGAAGGACTGATGCTGAAGCTGAAACTCCCAATACTTTGGCCACCTGATGTGAAGGACTGACTCATTTGAGAAGACCCTGATGATGGGAAAGATTGAAGGCAGGAGGAGAAGGGGACAACAGAGGATGAGATGGTTGGATGGCATCACGGACTCAATGGACATGAGTTTGAGCAAGCTGCACGAGTTGGTGATGGACAGGGAAGCCTGGTGTGCTACAGTCCATGGGGTCACAAAGAGTTGGACACTACTGAGCCACTGAACTGAACTGATTTCTGTCTAGAAGGATCAGGCAAGCTTAATTTGAAGACAGAGTTTGATCTGGATTGTGAATGAATTACTGTCAGCATGAATGTGCGAAACCAGTGCCTATTGGGAAACACTTAGTGGTCAGGTTTAGCAAAGTATTCAGGGATTTAATGGCAGAAATAAAGCTGGAAAGGTAGCTGGGGCTAGATCCTGGAGGATCTTGTTGTAGGGCTAAGGAAATAAAACTTTTCTTTAGATTGTAGTGGGATACCATAAGTCATTTACTAGCTTCTTTTGATATTATTTCCAGCCAGTATTATTGAAAATATACTGCTATGCTCGTGCCTTTAAAAAGAGAAAATACAAATGAAAAACTTTGGCTTCTAGCATTAACACTTAAAAAATAATGTCTATCAATTCAAGTAAAAAATTTAGGCTGCCTAGTTTTCACTTAATTTCCTACTATACCCCCAAGCTCCTTGAGGCCAGGAATTAGGTGGTAGTTAATTTGGTAATTTGGTAAATAGAACTCAGAATAATGTCTTATTGAAATTTGGGAAGGGTCAAAAGATGGGATCTCTTAAGTTAAAATTCAAGTAGTAGCAGTCTACTTCTTGACATCAGGTTATTTCTAAAGATGGTTGATGAAAACAGCTTAACATACAAAATAATTTAAAACTGTAAAATCACTCAAAATGCCTTTAAAAACCTCAGCTTACATGGGAATGTACATTTTAAAGGTATATTTGGTATTCTCCATGAAAAGCAAATTCAGTGAGAACTTAGGGCATCTTTACTGAGGGAGCCTGGTTCATCATAACTGTTGAAAGTCTGTAAAAATAATTTAAGTTCATTTACTATGTTTTTTATCACCTGTATTTCATTGTTGGTTCAGAAAGCAAAATATGACTTTGGGGCATTAGTCAACATACAGAAAACTATATAATTTTAAATACTGTGAGCCAAAAGGAAATTTTATGCTTTGTCTTTCTAGATTACAGAAGGCTTTATTTTCTTATAAATTTTTCTTTCTAAATGTGAAAAAATAGAATATTTTGTTGATGTTTCTTTTATCCTTATAGTCTTCCCTTATCTCAGTTTTTTTGCCACATCACTTTAAATATTTTTGCAGTATTTCTTGTAAGTTTGATTTTTCAGGGTCTTTGAGTAAATTCCGAATTTCATAAGTTATTTCCAGCAGTATTTCTTAAACTTGGCAGGTTGAGTGTCTTTGCTAAAAATAGTTTCCTGTTGGTATATTAGACAAAAGAACTTAACTATTCTTTCCCCCGTCCTACTGTAAGTTAGATAAAGCTTATGTTACCAGCCTACTTTTTCTAAGCCGTTTTATTAACAAGTATATTCCAAATATTTCCTTTTTTTGTATTCTTTAAGAATATGACAGACTTAATGATTTATTTACTATAAGTGGTATAGGAAAAAATATTTTCTTAGTAAAACCACATGTTCTTACATTGGGCCTTTTTTTTCTTTCCTCACAGGAAATGCTTTAGTTTTTAAAAAACTAAAAAGAAAAGGAAAAGTGAAGGCCTGTGCCTTGATATGTTCCTTAAGTTTTAACTAATTTGCAATCTGATATTAAGAAAGCTGATAAAATATTTTGTCTTAGCCATATGGATGATTATTGTGCACTGTAAAATAGGTAAAATTATTAGAAGACAATAGTCTTCCCCTCCAAATACCTCCCCCCACCCCCCACCCCCATTGGCAAGCTTCACAATGGTGAAGAAAAAGTAGTGTTTTATCACTTTCTGATGTTTTCATATTTTCATTTTCCCAGCACTAGAAAGTTTAGGCTTTGGCTCTTATATCAGTGAAGTAAAAGAAGTCTTACAAGAATGCAAGACAGTAGCATTAAAAAGAAGAAAGGCCAGTTCTCGTTTGGAAAATCTTGGCATTCCTGAAGAAGAATTATTGAGACAGCAACAGGAATTATTTGCAAAAGTAAGTAACACATATTAAATTAATTTCATGTGAATCTGACCCTTTTTGAACACCAAAATCATAGTTTTCTAAAATCATTTCCCAAGTCAATCTGCATGTCCAAAGAATTTTGTTTTTGTGGCTGATTGTTTAATCATAGAGTCTGATGTTAGATCTGGCCAATTTGACTCTATTTGGCCAGCTGTTTACTTTACATAAAAGTAAATATTTGCAGCAACCTGTTTTCTGAGGAGAACAACTCCAAATGACTACTGAGACTTTACTTTGATGTTTTTTTCAGGCAGAATGACCATTTAAAAGCATGAAAAGTATACCTAAACATTCGTAAGATTTAAACTGATGGACTGGTGAGAAAATATTTTATCAAATTTTTAGACGAATGGCATATTAAAAAAACCTGACTCACATTTACTTTTTAGTTAACTTAGGTCTTTACTACACCTTTAAAACACTCTGATCTTTAAAACTTTGAAGGGTCAGTGGAACAGAGAAAGGCAGAAAACTTTTCTCCTTTTTTGCTTTTTTTTATTGTCCAGTCTGTGGAGGATTAGCAACAAGAACTATTTGTTATTTCCCTCTGTTTTTTAAAAAAGGAGACCACCGGGAGCTGGAATTGAGTGGAGTTTGTGACTGCTGCTGCTGCTGCTAAGTCGCTTCAGTCATGTCCGACTCTGTGCGACCCCATAGACGGCAGCCCACCAGTCTTCCCCGTCCCTGGGATTCTCCAGGCAAGAATACTGGAGTGGGTTGCCATTTCCTCCTCCAAGAGTTTGTGACTAGCCTCTCAGAATTTCTCCAGTGTTACTGCTCTGCCATCTTCTTGGCCTGCCTTAGCCCATTGTCAGAATCCTGGATACCTTCTTCATTCCCTTCCAGGTCCCTTGGTGACAGTAGAAACAAGCTCTGTAATGTATTTTGGATCATCCTTCTGTGGAAGATCATATTTTCCAAAGATGACTGCTATAGTGTCTCTTACCCTTCATCTCCATGGCTCACTGTGCCTTTGTATTATAGCAGAGGCAACAAAGGCTGGCAGCATTCATTATCTGATAAAAATACCTAGGGATGAGGATTAGGAGATGAAGAATCCCATGCAGCATGCAACACAGCTTCCGCGTGGAGTGAGTAACACAACAACCAATATGCACATATACCCCGTGCTGATGCAAAGAAAAAGCTTTCCATCAATCCTTTCCATTCAGGCATGGGATGCACTGGGCCTGGTCCAGAATACACACAGGCAAGAACAAGAAATTCAGAGGGAAAAATTGTCCTTCCCTCCTTCTCTGCCAGGTTCCTTGAAGCTGGGGAGAAGGTAGTTACAGTGTACAGTGATTCTTTTCTTTTTTTAAAAAAAATTATTTATGTTTGGCTGTGCTGGGTCTTCATTGGTATGTGAACTTTTCTGTAGTTGCAGTTAGCAGGAACTACTCTGTAGTTGCAGTGCTAGAGCTTCTCCTTGCGAAGGAGTCTCTTGTCATGGAGCTCGGGCTCCAGGGCGCACGGGCTTCAGTCGTTGCAGCTCCTGGGCACTACAGCACAGGCTCAGTAGTTGTGATACACAGGCTTAACTGTTCCATGGCATGTGGGATCTTTCCGGGTCAAGGATTGAACCCGTGTCTCCTGCATTGGCAGGTGAATTACCACTGAGCCACGAGGGAAACCCTACAGTGATCCTTGAATGACTGAATATTCACTCCATGTAAGACTGAGAGCTTAATAACCTCGTCATTAAGAATGCAGATCACTGTCCAAGGCTAAATTTATCATCAGGGACTGAGATATCTTAATGGTATTTTCACTTGCTCTTCTCTGTACCTCCTTCCTACTTACCCTGCAAAGGCAGGAGCAAGGAATTACGAACTTGAAGATTTACAAGAACAGCTTAAAAAATAGTCCATTCCATTTCTGGGTACTACTGAAATGCTCAGATTGCTCAAGCAAACTGTCTGTAAGTACATACTTTTTTGAAATAAAGCATTGAGCTCACTTTCCAGTGGGAAGATCTTGAAATTTCGACCTAAATCACTGGGTCAGAGGTGATTCTGTGGTAAAGAGGATGTAAAATAGTGTTTCAGTTCCATAGAGATACATATTTCATCATAGGAATAGTGCTTTGTGGTCCTTTTTAATTGTCTGTCCCTGCCATTAGTTTGTAAGCTCCCTGACGGCTGGACCTGTTATTAATTGTATCTCTAGCACCCATCTAACATGGAAACTAGCACAATATTTGTTGAATAAATGACTGAGTTAAATTGATGAGTCAGGGAAGCACAGAACTGTAGGGGTGGAACAGACTTTTGAAATCATTTATTTCAGCCTTGATCTTCCAAATTATGATTCTGAAGTTTGAGGAGGTTCAAGAATCTATTCACCATTATGGAAAAAAAAAGGGGAGGGGGAGAAGTGGGGCTATTTTTCCCCTACAAAGTTCTGGCTTCTCATTTGAAAATGAAAGACAGGTTTGGTTTGAATAGAAGAGGTGAGAATTGCTACAAGTTACTATAATTACTATTAGAACTAGGAAATACCATTTCAGGTCTTTTCCAGATTAGCTCATTAACTACCAGTTTGGTTTATATTAAAAAGTATTTAAACAGTCTTATGGACTCTGTGGGAGAGGGAGAGGGTGGGAAGATTTGGGAGAATGGCATTGAAACATGTAAAATATCATATATGAAACGAGTTGCCAGTCCAGGTTCAATGCATGGTACTGGATGCTTGGGGCTAGTGCACTGGGATGACCCAGAGGGATGGTATGGGGAGGGAGGAGGGAGGAGGGTTCAGGATGGGGAACACATGTATACCTGTGGCGGATTCATTTTGATATTTGGCAAAACTAATACAATTTTGTAAAGTTTAAAAAAAAGAAAATTCTTATCAAACATCAAAAAAAAAAAGTATTTAAATTTTAAGTTATCAAGCACTAGACACCAGATACCATTTAAACTGATAAGGAAGATAAAGCTTACCAATGTTTATTGAGTTCTAACCATGTGTTAATCATGTGCCAAGTGATTTACCAGTATTATTTAATCCTGACAACAACATAGAAAATAGGTGCTAAAGTAGAAAAGCCTTTGAGGTAGGCACGACCACATGCAAACAGTGTTGTAATCCATATGAATATGAGATACCAATGGAGGATTGAAAGTTTTTTAAAAAAGCTATTGGCTATTATTTATTGAGTCTCTACTATGGTAGATCACCTACAGGGTGCCAAAGTAAATATTTGATGAAGGGAAAGATGCTCTGCTAAATACTTTATACACTTTGCAGAGTTTTTAATGAACAATACAAATTTTATTGTACCCATTTACACTTTAAGAAACAGACTCAGAGATGGAGAGACTTGCATGAGATCATTTGTTCTACAGATATTTATTAATAAGTCTTCACTATTTACCAGATATAGTGCTAGTTGCTAATCTTATAATAGTGTAAAAAAAGACAGGGTTATGTCTTTATGAAGCTTAGTTTATTGGAAAGGATCGACTTAGACAAAGGAAATGGGTAAATATCTTCTGACTTCAAAACCTGTGCTCTTTCTACAATACTGTGCTAATACTCTAGCCACCATTTTGTTTACTTAAATTTTATTTTGGAACTTTTAAGTAGAATGAATGTACTTTATCATTTCTATGACAAAAAGTTGAATGAAGGAAATAATCTACTGGTTGCAAATTCTGTCTTCACTTTTCTACCCTTGTCATCTCTTTGTTTGTTTTTTTTTTTTTCTCCCTTATCTCCTTTCTGTCTTGCCCTGACCTATGGATAAAAAATACCCTGGTATTTCTTTGCTCTTGTGAGAAAAATCAGAAGAGAAGTAAAATTATTGTACCTGCTTAGTACTTTTCCTAGAACACATAGTATTAGTACTTTAGTCTTAAATATGAATGGAACTGATAAATTATTATACCATCTTTTTCATAACTTTCATTTCACTTAATCATTTAGACTTTATTTTACATACTAACAAAAAGCAGCCTCTTTTGAAGCTGTCTTTCAGTGCTAGCAGCAAATGTTTGAAAAGGAAGTACCAGTAATATGTTGAGGTTCGTTAACTGTAAATTGTAAATGAATTGTATTAGTATGTGGGAGGGGGAGTCTTAAAACATAATGAGAATTTCCAGAAGAAGTGGGTTAGCAAGTAATGCCTATTTACTTCCCTTTCACTCTTCCATTTTAGAAGGAAAATACTTTGGATGGATTGGGTAAGAAGCAAAACGGAAGGAAAGAAATTAGAATAAATACCACTGAAATTTTTAATTTATGGACATGAATACAAATAATATTTATCAATCAGTATTGATTTTAAAGGTATCAGAGTGCTTTTTGTTCAGTGAGGAAAGTATGGGTGCTGATATGGGGCAATGGTACCTAAAAAAGTCAGTTAAATTTTAAGTATAACCAGTACATGTCTTTGCAGATTATTGAACAAACTACAATATAATGAACAAACTGAGATAAAGCAGCTTTGCAAATAAAACCTGTGTAGAGACTTGAGATTATTTGAAATTTTTTTGTGCCACAAAATTATACCTATTTATAGTTGATTAGGCCACAGAGTAGGTATTCTTAAGTTGATTAAATTGATATATTTGGTTTGCCGTACGATTTTCAAGTATTTTCTGTGAAGCATTCTTAGTCTGTTTTGAACTCTGGGTATTCCTGCCATAATAGTAAATATGCCTGTGTATTATGGAAATATTTTCCATATTTCTTTATAAAAATAGGTAGAAGTAGTTACTAGAATACCTAAATTTTATTTTAGGTATTTTAATTTCCTAATTTAATCTTTAATTTCCTAAACAAACACAAAAAACATTTTCGTCTCAGAGGGGAGGTGTAATATAGATACCTTAACATCTGTTATATGAGATTGACTACTCATGAGGAAGACATAAAGAGATCCCCAAGTACAGATTTTAATGTAGAAGTGTGCCAGTTACTAAGCAATTGTTTCAGCATGAAACCCCCTTCCTGTGCTAGCTTTGAGAATGGGCCCAGTAGTCTGCAAACAGTGTTTCTGCTTTTCTAGCTGACTTCCCTAGACTCTGCTGCTAGTGGGGGGCTCTGAAGGGAGATTACATGGCTGGGTGGAAGAAGGCACTTGTTCCTTTCTTTTACTTCCAGTTGGCTTCAGGTTCCTTTGAGCAATGCAGCAATGCTTCACCCTGGCTGCATCAGTTTTTTCCTGTAGCAGCAACTGAATCTGGTTTGCAGTTTCTCTTAATACTTACAGAACCAACCCGAACATGCATCCCCTTCCTCAGGTATGTGGGTCTCAAACCTTGGGGCCCTCTTCTAAACTTAGAGATGGTAGTACCAGCCAAATATACTCCTTCAGAAGTCTGAGTTTCAGGTCTGTGGTTTGCTCCTCAAACCTTGTAAGTTATAAAAATTTCAGCCTCTTCCCTTGTTTCAATTTTAAGGTTGATGGCTGCTTCCTGTAGTTGCCATGCACAAATCTTAGTATTTGTTTCTTGCCTCTTCGATTACCTAGTTATCACCTTTATACTTGATTACTGATCTTTTATATTTACATTCTTTCTGTTTCCCTATCTAGTGTGACTTCTATCTCCTTATTAGACCCCAAATAATACTGGAAGGAGTCAGGAACAAACTTACTGATGAAATAGTATTTCAGGAGTACTTAAAGGAAGAGAGGAATTACAGTAGGTGAAAATCAGATTTCAAAAAGATTGACTATCAGCATGAGTAAAGTAGCAAAAATGGGAGAGTATGAAGTATAATTGGAAAACATTTTATGTTATAGGTGGGGGTTTTTTTTGTTTGTTTTTAGCACAAGGGAAATGCTTTGAAAGAAGATTAGAGAAAATATAGTAGAGCAGACCGTAATTTGGAGGGTCTAAATTCTAGGCTGAGAAATTTGGACTTAATTGGTAACAATTAAATGATTTTTTTATATATTAGAATTACCCCAGGGAATGTTTGGATAATAAATTCATAACATTATTAAGAAAAGTTAGAAATGTACATGGTAAAAAATCTTAAGGTTATGCTGAGCATTATTGTTTTCCCACAAAACATTCATTCATTCAGAAATCCTTGGGGCCTGTATGTTGGGAAAGCAACAATGAATATGGAAACGTTTTCTATTCTCAAGTCTAGAGGAGAAAAAAGATAATATACTCAGGTAACTAGAGAACAAAACAGATAAGTATGGGAATGCATACAGAATTATAGACTATGAAATAGAGCGGAGAATGTGACCTAGAAAGATCAAGAAAACTGATGTGTGTTTTAAATACTGGCAAGCAATTGGCCATTCCTAAATGAGGGAATGAGCCAGGCTAAAAGATTAATTCTGAAAAAAGGCAGAAATGGAGAAACAGCATTGTTTTGGTAAACTCTTAATGGGAAATTATGTGATTTTTTTCAAGAACAGATTCATTTTTCCCTTCTTGGTATGGTTTTTCTGCTAATAGATGAAATTAAATTGGGAAGGAACCATGTAATGCATGTGGATGTACCTTGGTTTCTCAGATCTAGTGGTGGTTTTTATAGAAGTTATTTCAAATGAATGGGTTTTAACTATCCTACTTAAATTCAGTACTGGATAAGTATTTTCACTAGTTTGTATGTGGGAAGGGTATGTTCTGTGTGTGTGTGTGTGCGCATACATATGTGTGCATTTATAAAGAGGGGAAAGGGACAGAGGAAGAAAGAAATGTATCTATAGGGTAGGAAACTATGATAGAAACTTAAAAGAAATATCAAGATAGCTATTGCATTCATGTTCAGTACTTTTCTGTAACAGAGGTACTGTACTAGTGAAATTCTAAACCACAGATACAATTTTTAGATTGTAAGTATTTATGTCAAAATTATAAGTTGAGAGGGCGGAAGAGTCAAGTGAAACAAAAGAGAGGCAAACACAGGGAAAAGAAAACCAAAGAGAGAATGTTGTGATTTTTCTGTGAACTTTTTTAGGCTGTCTTCAGTTGAACCATTATGTGACATAAAAGGAAACTTTTATAGAAAACTTTTATGGAAACTTTTGAAAACTCTTCTTAAGAGAATTGAGAAGAAGCAGTCTCTCATATTTTCTTACAGAGTTCATGTTGTCCTGATGTACAGCAACTACAGTGGTTGGAAAATACCCAGTTTAATAATGACTAAGTTTATGGTTGGCTTAATATACAAAGTGTGCATGTTACAGGTTTAAAAAAAATTTTTTTTATGTTTTTTGTGTTTAGGCTAGACAGCAACAAGCAGAATTGGCCCAACAGGAATGGCTTCAAATGCAGCAAGCTGCCCAACAAGCACAGCTTGCTGCTGCATCAGCAAGTGCATCCAACCAGGCAGGATCTTCTCAGGATGAAGAAGATGATGATGATATCTGAAATTCACCAGCTGAGTTTCTATTTCCTTTAAAATGATTTTCCCTGCACAAGAAAACAGTGAAAAAAATGCTTATCTGTAATTTTGCATCTTGGTGGACTTGCCATTGGTATTCTAGGGATATCTGCTGTTAAGTTTCATCTGTTGTGTGCTATTCATGTAAAATCTGTCTCTTTGAACTGTTGAAAATTTAAGGTTCAGTATAATATCAATTTTGAATTTTTAATGGTGTTTATGAAATTTTAGATAGCAGTGAGTGTTTGATCAATAAACAGTGTTACAGAAAACTTCAAGTTTATAAAAATACAGTGAAATTTATACAGAAGCTCTAAATCTTCATTTGCATTTCCTCTGCCCTTTTAACTAAACTAAAAATTGGGAATTTTAAATTATTGGGGGGAGGTGCTGTGTGATATAGTAGACATTAGATCAGGTTGGTGAAAAAGCTCAGTTTTGCAGTATCTGGATTTTGTCTTTTAAAATGAGTATATGTATACAGGCAATAAACATACATGCTCAGATAAATATACTTGTTTAAAAAGATCTCAAAACAAGGCATTCAAAAATTAGAAAGGAGTATGTTCAATAGTAGTTGTAAAATTTGGTAGGTTATGTTTTCAGTTTGTTTTTATTTTATGTAGAGCTAAAAACTTGTTTTATTATAGCATAATTCATCTTTAGCTACACTATTACATTTCAAAGCCTGCCCAGTTCTGAGGACTGTCATGATTCTTAGTATTTCACTCCAGTAATCATTAATAATATTACTTGCTTAGTCCATCTTGTGAAACAGTTGCTTAGGTTGCATTGGTTGGTTCATGAATATTAAGACCTTTCCTAGGGGAAAGAAATGACAGTTAATGAGCATGCTTGTTATAAGAGGGGATTCTTTTTGTAATTTAACTTGTAGTTATAGTTTCCTTGTTGTTTGTTTTTAGCATTCCTTTTACAGTTTCTTGACTAGATGGCCTAGAATGTCTAATACTTCCTTTGAAATGGCATCATTATCTCCATCATAATTGAGTGATAGCTTTAAAAAATGTTTTGTTTAAGAAAATGTGTCATAATTGATTAGCCCTATATGAAACATAAATAATTTTAACCTGCTTATTAAAAGGGAAAAGCTTTAATTTGGTTCTAATAAGTAAAGTATGATAGTGATTTTTATAGGAATCCAGTGTTTTGAAGAACTGGCCTATTGTGTTTATATTTTGAAAACAAAATGGAAAAGCCACTTAAAATAGTATGAAGTAATCTAAATTACTATGTCAGTTGCCAAATCATTTAAATTTGTGTATTCACCAGGTCTAAAGATAGATTGTGGCTGCTAGAATTCCAGTTTTAATTGAAGAGCTAAATAAGTCAAATGTACAAGTATTAGATTTCTTAATGATCATATTTTGCAGTTTTAGAAAAAGTGAAATATTGTTACACATTTATTAAATACACTTCTTCCATGCCACAAATAGGTTAATCCTGCTGAATGTTTTGAGTTAAAGTTGATACTGTATCCATGAGTGCGTTTGAACAAGATAGAAGGGATTGTTTTTTTAAAAGTTTAAGTACCAAAGGTAGTCTAGTCTAAGAAATAATAAGTTAATAAGTGTTGGCTTTTCTAATTTGTACTGTAACATCATTATACTTTTTATTTTAAGTATATCTGTTTCTTAGGAAAAAACGTAGATATTTTCCAGACCTTTTTTTTTTGATGCAGAGTTCAGGTTAATATTTTACTGCATCTGATAATGTATTATATGTTCAAATCCTAGTGACTTTCATTTTGACATTCTTGTGATTTTCATATGCTGTATTCTTCAAGCAATAAAATCTGATGTGTTTTATAAATTGTTTTTATATTTAATGATCTGTACAGGTTGATGGCATGAGATTTCTGTTATTACCATTTTTACTAGTTTCAAGAATCTTAGGCCCCCCAAAACAATTCTGATCTTTAGGTATATAGTACTAGACTTTCTCCTTTGTTTACTGGTTTTTCAGAAAATGTGGTTTTACTTGTATTTTTGTAATTTATAGTCTTAGGATGCAGGCATAATAGAGCTAATTCAGCAGTGTTTTAGTTTATTTTTTAGCAGTGAACTATTATATTGTGTCTTTTGTTGAGATTTTTAAAATCTTTTGGAGAGAGAAACAAAATTTTTAGTATTCTTGAGAAATAAAGTTATTGTTTGGTAAGTATTTCCCCACCTCCTTGAATATGTCTGTCTTTTTCAGCAGCAAAGGCATCAGAAAAGGCATCAGCTTTTAAAATTATATATACCATACATGTAGGAAAGTACATAAATAAGGGTTTTCACAAATTAAATATAATTTTGCCACCTTCAGATTAAGAAACAGTATTATGAACATCCCAGAAGCTCTCCTCTTGCCCCTGTCTCCGCACCTTCTTCCTCCCCAGAAGTAACTACTATTCTGACTTCTAAAATCAGTTTGCCTGTCTTTTATTTTATGTAAATGCAGTTATACATAATACACTTTTTTTTGCTCATTGTTTTATTTTTGAGTGTATTGATTTCCTGATGCCACTGTAACAAAATACCACAAATCTAAGGGATTTAAAACAACCCAAATGTATTCTCTTGTAGTTCTGAAGATCAGAAATTCAAAATCAGTTTTATTAGGTCAGAGGCAAGATTGGTTCCTAAATCTGGAAATTGTAAGTGGAGAATCCATTTCCTTACCTTTTTTCAGTTTCCAGTGTCTGCCTATAATCCTTGGCTTGTGCCTTCTTCCTCTGTTCAAAGCTTCTGCTTTTATCATCACATCATCTTTCTTCTGTAGTCAAATGTTCCTCTGCATCTACACTTAGGGCCCACCTGGATAATCCAGGATAATCCCCTGTGTCAAGATCATTAATTTAATCATATCCACAAGATCACTTTTGCCATATTAGATAACATTTACAGGTTTCAGGGCTTCAATCCTAGGTATTTTAGGAGGTAGTTACTTAACCTGCCCAAGTGAGGTTCATTCATATTGTTGCATGTATTTGTAGTTCATTCATTCTTATTGCTGAATAGTATTTCATTAGTTTATTTTTATTATATGCAGAATTTATCCGTTCTGTCATTGGTGGGCATTTGCGTAGTTCCTAGTTCTGGACTAGTATGAATAATTCTGTGGAGAACATTCTTACACCTGTCATTTCGTGAGTATATACATGCATCTGTGTTGAATCTATACCTGAAAGTGAAATTGTTGGGTTAAAGGATGTGTATATATTTGGTATTTAGTATGTACTGTCAGTTTCCCAAAGTGTTTGTAAAAATGCACCATTTTAATGTGTACTATGATAATGAATTACTATAATGGTCTAGTGACCCATGATGTTCAGTAGTTTCTTGAAATTTCTAAATTATACCAAATGAGTTATACTTGCTACAGCAGGTCTGATATTTAGTATGATACAAGAGAAAAATAAAAGCATAAGTATTTGAGTATCTTGTTATTGACACAGTAGTATTACGCATTCATTAGTTTATTGCTCCTCAGAAGAAATGTAAGTTTTAGGTAATTATAAACATTATGTTGAGTTTAAAAGTAGTATCTTGTAGAAAGTCCATGATTTAGGTTTTAATTGAATTAAAAATTTTTTGTTATAACTTTAATCGGATTCATAGATACTTCCTCTTATCCAGTGGCCACTGGAAAGGATTAGCCAGTCCACATGGGATAGGCACTGCCTTGCACTGGCTTCACTTGGATTTTTTTTTTCCCATTCTTCTCTGTCTGTAACACCTTGTCCCTTCTATTTTTCATCTTGTCCCATGGCATAGAGTATCATGGTAGGACTGGCCGGGGTAAGGAGAATGGTAGCGTAAATAGCCTCTCACCTACCCCCACTTATCATAAACATAACCATTGATCCTTGTCCTGTAAACTCAAAATAAAAGACCTACCCTTAGCATATGTGCTGAAACTAGCTTTTTCCTATAAAAGATGTAAATGAAAAGAGAAAGTAGGGAATCAAAGGAGGTAACTTCCATTTTAATCAGTTTCTACCAGAAATCAAGCAACTTAGTAAAACCTTAGAATAAGATCTTAGAAGAGAGTTCCCAACCCAACACTATAGGCATTTTGGGCCAGTTAATTTCTTGTTGTGAGAGACTATCCTGTGTCTCATGGGAAGGTTAGCACCATCCCTGGCCTATCTACTGGATGCAAGTAGCAACTCCTGCCCCCCAGCCCCATTGAAACAACTTAGAAATGTCTCCAGACATTGTCAAAGGTCTCCTGGGGTGCAAAATCACCCTTGTTGAGAAGCATCACCTTAGAACATCCAGGTTTTTACTTTCAGGATAGAGTACTAGGAGAAAGACTGAAACTGAACCTCTGTTGGAAGAAAAACATGCTGTCAGAAAAAGACCAAAAGAAACAGGACGATATGGAGAGAATAGGCCCAGGGTTAAAATGTATTTCTAAAAAAGTCAAATCTTAAAGGTGGCTCTTAACTTCACATTTGCAGATCCTTTTGCCCCCTAGAACCCTAAGTCCAGTTCTTTGAAATCTACTTCCTTGCTGTTTTTAACTTGGAGATCCTAGTCACACCCAGTTTAAGACAGATCAGGTATACCATCTCATTACTATATATATATCTTTTAACAATCATGATTTTATTGTAAACACCTGAGTGCTGTTTGTGTATTTTTTTAATTTATTTATTTGGCTGCACCAGGTTTTAGTTGCAGCATCTGGAATCTAGTTCCCTGACCAGGGATTGAACCTGGGCCCCCTGCATTGGGCGGGCACAGTATTAGCCACTGGACCATCAGGGAAGTCCCCAATCATGAATTTTTTAAAAAATGTTTTTATTGTGGTTAAATATACATATAAAATTTATCATTTTAAGCATTTTTAAGTGTCCAGTTCATTGGCATTAAGCACTTTGTTATTGTTGTCTAACAATCACCACTGTCTCCAGAACTTTTTCATTATCCCAAACTGAAAACACTGTACCCACTAAGCTCCTTTCTTCTCTCCTCCAGCCCCTGATAAGTATTCTACTTTCTCTAGATACTTCATAGAAGTGGAGTCATACAGTGCTTGTCCTTTTGTGCCTGGCTTATTTCACTTAGCATAATACTTTCAAAGTTCATCCATGTTGTAGCATGTATCAAAATTTCATTCCTTATTAAGGCTGAATAATATTCCATTGTATGTATATGCCATATTTATCTATTAATCTGTGAATGGGTTGCTTCCACCTTTTTGCTACTATGATTAATGCTGCTATGGGCATTTGTAACCATTACAAATACCTATTTGGTCCCTAAAATGTTTGAGTGTATGGATGTGTATACTGAGAACTGAAAGAAGGAAGGCAGTGTAATATGAATGCACATATGAAGACAATTTCAGTTCAGTCGTTCAGCCGTGTCCGACTCTTTGTGACCCCATGAACCGCAGCACGCCAGGCCTCCCTGTCCATCACCAATTCCCGGAGCCCCCCAAACCCATGTCCTTTGATTCGGTGATGCCATCCAATCATCTCATTCTCTGTCGTGCCCTTCTCCTCCTGCCCTCAATCTTTCCCAGCATCAGGGTTCTTTTCAAATGAGTCAGCTCTTCTCATCAAGTGGCCAAAGTATTAGAGTTTTAGCTTCAACATCAGTCCTTCCAGTGAACACCCAGGACTGATTATAACATGATAAATGTGACATGAAAAAATGGGACCAACATTTTTCTTTTAGATATTTGCATATATTACTTTGTTTTCTCATCATCTCTGTGACAACAGGTAGCGATAGTTCATAGTGGCAAACTGGTAACACCGCTAAACCATTATATAAAGTAGACTTAAAAGATGCAATATTTTATTTTATTTGTGAAACTTCATATCTTAGAATGCGCCTGCTGCCTGCTCAGTCACTTCAGTCGTGTCCAAACTCTTTGTGACCCTATAGACTGTAGTCCATCAGGCATCTCTGTCCATGGGATTTTCCAGGCAAGAATACTGGAGTGGGTTGCCATGCCTTCCGCCAGGGGATCTTCCCAACCCAGGGATTGAACCCGCCTCTCCTGCATTGCAGGCAGATTCTTTACCCACTGAGCCACCTGGGAAGCCCGTGCATAATATAGTGAGTGTGAAAATAGTCCATGGCTGTTTCCTTTCAATTTCATCTTAGCTAGTTAAGTTTCTTGCTTGTTATATTTTTATATGAATAGCATTTGTCATGGACAGGGAATTAGTAGTGAAGCTAGAAGATGATTTGTCAAAAAAATTTTCATGTGATTGAGAGTTTTTTATTGGGAATTGAGGGTGGAAGGAGATAATCGATTATACCTCATGATGGAGGAAAAATCTGTGTGTGCTGTTCACGCAGCTAAGGCTCCTCTGGCTGCTCAGGGAAAATGTGACAAAATCAAAATGTCTGGTTGTGAAATTATCTTCCAGTAAGTTTGTTGCCTTTATTGTGCCTATAAAAAATACCATTCATATTTATGTCATTAATAAACTTCTGGGGGGGTAGTAGTATATAGTATAGTTAAGATAAAAAAAGACAACTGGTATTTTTTTGAGAATTGTTTGTTTGGTATATTACTAGAGTATGTTTTATAAGTGTAATAGTATTAGGTTTATATATGCAGTTGAATCATGCATATACTTGCAGGCCCTATGAAATTTGATCTGTCTTTATTATAAACATTATATAAATAAACAAAGTTTAAAAGAAATTAAATAATACAATAACATCTAGCAAGTGGAGACATCAGAATTTGAACCCCAATCTAAGTAGTTGTGAGGATTATGTTTTTTCTGCTGAATCATTCTGCTTTCCCCCCAGAAGCATTCTGGGGACACTGGGGTAAATCTTTATACCTTTATTTAAAGGTCATTTTAAAAATTATAAGTCTGCCTGAGGGTAGCAAACTTGTGTGCTATTGTGAGATAATTGTTGAGACCATTCTAAGGAAGCCAAGGTAATGTCTAGTAATATTTTTAGCATCTTTTTTCTGCACACTGTTGTCCAAATGATTCACTTTGTGTTATACAGAATAGGAAACATTGTTACAGAAGCTATTTTAAGCTGATTTATGGTATAGGCTTATATAGAACTTTTCCTTTGGTCAGAATACTTGGAAGCCTATAGGAATATGTGACCTGCACCAGGTTTCTACAATTCCATCTTCACCAAATACTGCAAATTTTTGAATTTTTTTGGAGTAAGCTCTAAAAAACCAAGTCCAAATTAAAAATTTTAATTGCAAATCCCCTATTCATATCCCAGTAACAAGCTTGTGCATGCTCAGTGGTGTCTGTGACCCCATGGACTGTATAGCCCGCCAGGCTCTTCTGTCCATGGGATTTCCCTGGCAAGAATACTGGAGTGGGTTGCCGTTTCCTCCTCCAGGGGATCTTCCCGACCCAGGGATTGAACCTGAATCTCCTGCATCACCAGAGAAGGCAACCCCACTCCAGTACTTCTGCCTGGAAAATCCCATGGACGGAGAAGCCTGGTAGGCTGCAGTCCATGGGATGGCTAAGACTGAGTGACTTCACTTTCACTTTTCACTTTCATGCACTGGAGAAGGAATTGGCAGCCCACTCCAGTGTTCTTGCCTGGAGAACCCCAGGGATGGGGGAGCCTAGTGGGCTGCCGTCTATGGGGTCGCACAGAGTGGGACACGATTGAGGCGACTTAGCAGCAGCAGCAGCTCCTGCATCTCCTGCATTGGCAGGCAGATTCTTTACTACTGAGCCACCTGGGAAGCCATAACATTATACAAATAGGAAACAGTTATGTGATCAAAAATATCCAGGCATTGTCAGGAGTAATCTTGATTGTTCCTTTGATCAAAATCCTTCAGTTGCTTCCAAACAGGTTTTGAGATCATGTCACTTTATTTCAGTATATATAGGCTCTTCATCTAGCTTCTACCTCTCACTAGCTTACCTGCCCTCCTTATACCCACACAGCTCCTTGATTCTAGGTTCATTAAAATGTTTGTAGTTCCACAAGGGTGTGGTAGTAATTTCCAGTCATCACTGCCTTTCTGCATGCTCTTTATGTAAAACACCATTATCCACTCCTGCGTTTTCTCTGTTTAATTGTTTCTCAGAAACTCAACTCCAGGCTTGGCTTTCAAGATGCTGCAATCTATTCTATTCCCCCACTGCCCCGTGCACATATCTCTAATGTAGTATTGGTCTTGCTGTCCTGGAATTACAGATGTATTTATCTTTTTATTCCATTCATCCATCCTCCTTGAGGATGTGGACTATGTCTTGATCTTGGACTCCCATTTCTATCACAGTACCCAATGTATAGCAGATGTTATAAAATACTTATTGAAGGAAGTGATGTAAATCAGTAGATGAAACAGTTGGTGAGTTTTATTAGTGATCTTCAGGAAACATTTAGGAATTGTAGCAGATGCTATTAGTTGCTACTGAACAGCCATCCCTTCATTTTTTTTTTTTTTTTTGGTTATCAAAACTCAAGTTTCTGTGTGGCAGTGTACTGCAGGGCATGTATCTTCATAGCTGTAAGGCAGTCATGGCATCCTCTTGTCCCCTCTGCCAGTGATCCATCTGGGTTGGACATGCTGGGACATAGGGGGAAGCTGTGGAAGTTTCAGGGAGAGGCTTTCTTCCCTTAAAGGAAACACATTTTTCCCCCTCTTCTCTCTTCCTGCAGTGTTTACAGTTCTCTAAGGGATGTAAAGCCTGGAGCTGTCCTGTAACTGTTAATGTAAGGTGGCAAAGTTATAAATAATATTCTGAGAATTGTGGAAGGGGAAAGATGGAGAGTCAAGATCTTTGAAGAGATCATTGAGCCACATCAATCCTAAATTGGCTGTTACAAGCAGACTTCTTTTATATAGCATGATTTAAGTGGCTTTGTTGATTGAGCCACTATGTAGTTGAATGGTGGCCCTAATAAAAAGATATATCTATGTCAGAACCCCCAGAATGTGTGCATGTGACCTTCCTTGGAAAAAAGGATCTTTGCGGATGTAATTAGTTAAGGAACTTAAGCTGAGATCATCCTAGATTATATGGGTAGGCCCTAAATCCCATGACAAGTATCCTGTAAGAGGTACTTAACACAGAGGAGAAGAGAAATGGACACTGAGAAGACAATGTGAATCAGATACAGGATTAGAATTCTGCAGTGACAATCCAAGGAACATCTGGAGCCACCTGAAGCTGGAAGAGGCAAGGAGGGGTTCTCTGTTGCCTCCAGAGGAAGAACGGCCCTGCTGACACCTTGCTTCTGACATCCAGAACTGTGAGAAAATTTCCGTTATTTTAAGCCATGTAGTTTGTGGTAATTAGTTAACAGCAACTTCAGGAAGTAATACAAACGATAAGTCAATTCTTCTGTTCAGGTCAGATCAGATCAGATCAGTCGCTCAGTCATGTCCGACTCTTTGTGACCCCATGAATTGCAGCACGCCAGGCCTCCCTGTCCATCACCAACTCCCGGAGTTCACTCAGACTCACGTCCATCGAGTCAGTGATGCCATCCAGCCATCTCATCCTCTGTCGTCCCCTTCTCCTCTTGTCCCAATCCCTCCCAGCATCAGAGTCTTTTCCAATGAGTCAACTCTTCGCATGAGGTGGCCAAAGTACTGGAGTTTCAGCTTTAGCATCATTCCTTCCAAAGAAATCCCAGGGCTGATCTCCTTCAGAATGGACTGGTTGGATCTCCTTGCAGTCCCAGGGACTCTCAAGAGTCTTCTCCAACACCACAGTTCAAAAGCATCAATTCTTCGGCGCTCAGCCTTCTTCACAGTCCAACTCACATCCATACATGACCACAGGAAAAACCATAGCCTTAACTAGACGGACCTTTGTTGGCAAAGTAATGTCTGCTTTTGAATATGCTATCTAGGTTGGTCATAACTTTCCTTCCAAGGAGTAAGCGTCTTTTAATTTCATGGCTGCAGTCACCATCTGCAGTGATTTTGGAGCCCCCCAAAATAAAGTCTGACACTGTTTCCACTGTTTCCCCATCTATTTCCTATGAAGTGATGGGACCGGATGCCATGATCTTCGTTTTCTGAATCTTGAGCTTTAAGCCAACTTTTTCAGTCTCCACTTTCACCTTCATCAAGAGGCTTTTTAGTTCCTCTTCACTTTATGCCATAAGGGTGGTGTCATCTGCCTATCTGAGGTTATTAAGATTTCTCCCGGCAATCTTGATTCCAGCTTGTTTTTCTTCCAGCCCAGCGTTTCTCATGATGTACTCTGCATAGAAGTTAAATAAACAGGGTGACAATATACAGCCTTGATGTACTCCTTTTCCTATTTGGAAGCAGTCTGTTGTTCCATGTCCAGTTCTAACTGTTGCTTCCTGACCTGCATGCACATTTCTCAAGAGGCAGGTCAGGTGGTCTGGTATTCCCATCTCTTTCAGAATTTTCCACAGTTTATTGTGATCCACACACTCAAAGGCTTTGGCATAGTCAATAAAGCAGAAATAGATGTTTTTCTGGAACTCTCTTGCTTTTTCCATGATCCAGTGGATGTTCGCAATTTGATCTCTGGTTCCTCTGCTTTTTCTAAAACCAGCTTGAACATCAGGAAGTTCATGGTTCACATATTGCTGAAGCCTGGCTTGGAGAATTTTGAGCGTTACTTTACTAGCGTGTGAAATGAGTGCAATTGTGCGGTAGTTTGAGCATTCTTTGGCATTGCCTTTCTTTGGGATTGGAATGAAAACTGACCTTTTCCAGTCGTGTGGCCACTGCTGAGTTTTCCAAATTTGCTGGCATATTGAGTGCAGCACTTTCACAGCATCATCTTTCAGGATTTGGAATAGCTCAACTGGAATTCCATCACCTCCACTAGCTTTGTTCGTAGTGATGGTTTCTAAGGCCCACTTGACCTAAGTATAAGGATTTTTAGAAAAATTTTCAAACTAAACATATGAAATGATTGATAATAATTGGTAATAATTAAGGAAGAGATCCTAGAATCCCTGAAAATTCTTTCTGTAAGACTTAAAAACTAAGATTGATACAACGTTCAGGTACCCTGGGGGTGGGGTAATAAGACACTCTCTGCACCTTTACATAAAACCTGGGGCATACCTATTGAAACCAACTAAAACAGGGTAATTCCTCTAGGATTCCATTCCAAAAAAATACCCAAGTGCCCAAGGATAGACATAGATAGATGTAGATACAGTTGCTGCAGGAAACGTCTGTATAACAAAAATTTGGTGACTGCACTATTTTTAGTAGATGTTCTCTTATTTATATTAGTAGGAGACTGGATAAACAGTGATATTCTGTACCACAAAGTACTATGTGATCTTTTGTTTTCCAGCTTCATTCAGATATTATTGACATAACAACATATATAAACTTCAGGTGTACAACATGATGATTTGATCATGTATGTATTGTGAAATGATTATCACAGTGAGGTTAGTTAACACCTCTGTCCTCACATAATTACCTTTTGTGTGTGTGTGTGTGTGTGTGTGTGTGTGTGAAGATAACTTTTAAGATCTACTTTCTTAACTTCCAAGTATATGATGCAGTATTGTTAATTATAATCACCATGCTATACATTATTAGACTCCAGAACTTCCTTATCTTGTGCTGGAAGATTATACCCTTTGACCAGCATCTATTTTCTCCCACTCCTAGCCCCGGGCAGCCATCGTTCTACATGCTATTTCTTTGAGTTCCCCTTTTTCAGGTTTCACATATAGGTGAGAACATACAGCATCTGTCTTCCTCAGCCTGGTTTACTTCACTAGCGTAACTCCCTCAAAGTCCGTCCTTACTACTGCTGAAGGCAAGATTTTTTTTCTTTTTTATGGCTGAATAATATTCCTGTGTGTGTATCTTGCATTTTTGAATCCCTTTATCCATCAGTGGACACTTAGCTTGTTTCCATGTTTAGTTCTATGTGATCTTTTAAAAGTGGAAAATCAGTGCTGAATTATCTATAATTTATTTTTGAGAGAAAAAGCAAGATGCAGTATAGAACTTATACCATGACCTTCTATGTATAAAAACAAACCTAACATTTGTATATGCACAGGATGAAAAGTCAAGAAGGCCTAAAAATGTTAACATTTCTAGAAAGTGGGAGTGCAAAGGAAGACACTTGCCTTTCTACACTTTTGTATTTGCACTTTGCTTTTTTTTAGGTATGGGGAGGGAGGAGGGAGGAGGGTTCAGGATGGGGAACACATGAGAAATAAAAAAAAATAATAATAAAAAAATAAATAAAATAAAAAATAAAAAGAAGTTGACCCATTAAAAAAAAAAAAAAAACATTGTCTTTAAGTAAAACCATTGAGTATCAACACCTGGAACAGTGTGAGTGATCTCCGATTTAGGAAGGACTCCAGGGAATATCTGTAAAATTAAAGCTTGGAGAAGAGTAGTTAGAACAACAATAAGGCAAGAAAAACAGCTTCACAATGAACAGCCTGAGGACCTTCTTCAACCAGGACAGATGTGAACCCAGTCTCAAAGTTATGAACATTATGATAGTAAATATCAAACTTAATAAAGGCCAGAATACTGGAATAAGAGGAATGCTTTTTGAGGGAAAATACAATATGGGTTCTGTTTGGGAAGTACTACTTGGCACAATGAAAAATTACCTTATATAATTAATTTAGATCTGGTTGACAACAAATAGACTCAATCAAAATTTTAGCAAATTGACAGATGACAGATCCTTCAATAGCAACCAAGAAAGAATGCCATATGCCTAATATATGCTAATGATTATAAGCGGTAACTATGTGCTGGATACTTATTTATTTGGACATTTTATATATTACTTATGTATTCTTCATAATTCCCTGTAAAGTAGATGTTATCACCACTTAAGAGGAAAGTGGTTAAGCTCATTAAGTAACTTGTCCCAGGTCATACTGGTAGGAAGTGGCACATCTGGAATTTAAGGCTACCTCTACCTGACTTCACTTTCCCAACAGCATCTTCAAGGAGTAATGGCAGATAGCAAAATTATGCCTTCCATTAAGACCATTATTGATAATGATATCCAAGGTCAAGCTCATTATGGGAATTTTTTGTTCCTGCTTTTAAATATAGTCAAAAGTGATTGGGATTTGAGATAGCTTCAGAAATATATATACTTAGAACAGAAAAATATATAAAAATTTAAATATCTGAAAAAGAATGAAAAGAAAATCAAGACCAGTAAGAATTTCAGAATGAAGATATGGAAATTATCAGATCTTACATAATTAAAGTTGCAAAATTGAAATTATTAGGGGCCAATGCAAAAGATGGATCACAACAAACTGGAAAATTCTTAAAGAGATGGGAATATCAGACCACCTTACCTGCCTTCTGAGAAACCCTTATGTAGGGCAAGAAGCAACCGTTAGAACCAGACATGAAACAACAGACTGGTTCAAAATTGGGAAAGAAGTACATCAAAGCTGTATATTGTCACCCTGCTTATTTAACTTTTTTGCAGAGTACATCATGCAAAATGCTGGGCTGGATGAAGCACACACTGGAATCAAGATTGCCAAGAGAAATATCAATAACCTCAGATATGCAGATGACACCAGCCTCATGGCAGAAAGCAAAGAGGAAAGAGGAACTAAAGAGCCTCTTGTCGAAGGTGAAAGAGGAGAGTGAAAAGGCTGGCTTAAAACTCAGCTTTCAAAAAACTAAGATCATGGCATCCAGTCCCATCACTTCACGGCAAATAGACGGGAAAACAGTGCAAACAGTGACAAGACTTTATTTTCTTGGGCTCCAAAATCACTGCAGATGGTGACTGCAGCCATGAAATTAAAAGATGCTTGCTCCTTGGAAGAAAAGCATATTTTCTTTTCTTTTCAAAAGAAAAACCCACCTAGACAGCATATTAAAAAGCAGAGACATCACTGAGCAACCAAACAACAAATAGGTGTTGATTGTGTTTCCAGGCAAATAGACAATTAAAAAAAAAATCTTTTAAAGATGTTATTTTTAGATTTCCCTTTTTTAAAATATCTTGCCTTTTTTTTCAGTTGAAGACAGGCTGTTTCCTGTTTATCTATTATGTCTGTTTATTTCTGAGTTAATCAGAAGAGACTAGATTTTGCTTCAGTAGCATCCTCAAAATTAGTGGCTTAGAACAGTAGTGTACTCCTCATTCATGCTATTGTCTGTGAGCTCTGCTCCGTGTTGTTCTCACTAAAAGATGCCAGTTGGCAGAGGCTTCACTCTCTGAAACATCACAGAACTACAACCAGGGGAGGGAGAAGGTCAAACTATGCAACAGCTCTTAAAGGTTTCCTCCTGGAAGTGACACTCTTCAATTCTATTCAGTTTTATTGACCAAAACAAATCACATGGCCACTACTAGCTTCAAGCGGGCAAGCAAGTGGAGTCCTACTGTGTACCTGGAAAAAAGAAAATTAGAAATACTAGGGAATAGCAATATTTGCTTCCACTCTTCCGGTCGTTAAATATTCATTTAGTTCTCCTTCTTGTTTGCAGAATACATCTATCTCCTTCCCAGGGTAGACATACCAAAAACATCATCTAGTCAGGACGCCTAGTTCAAAACCCAGAATCAGAGTTACATGTAGTGATCTCTACAATAGGTGCAGATGTGCCTCCTTTTGATCTAAGTGATCTCTGCATTAGGTACAGATGTGCCTCCTTTTGTGCTTAGATCAAACAATCAATACCTATTTGTTGTTGTTTGGTCGCTCAGTGATGTCTCTGCTTTTTAATATGCTGTCTAGGTGGGTCATAGCTTTTCTTCCAAGGAGCAAGCATCTTTTAATTTCATGGCTGCAGTCACCATCTGCAGCCAGAAGACAAGCGAGAAGACCCATGCCAGAAGACAAGTTATCTGTCCCTATGGATGAGATAGTCACAGCAAAGATTCCTGTTTGAAAGGAATAACAGAAGTAGAGGCTCATCTGTGGTAGTTGTGAAATCCTGTGGGCGGCTGTTGTGAGGACCCTTTATCACTCTGGGGAATGGGGAATGTGCCTTCATTAAGCCCTGGCTCTGCTCCCTGTAAGTGGCTCCTTTATTCACTGTTCTCCACTATGCATGATTCTTTCTGTGACTGATTCTTCCTTTTCTGTTATCCTTTGTGGCTACTTCTGGAATAGGTTTTGGGGGGTAATATGTCCTCCTTAGGGGCTGAGCAGCTTTCTTAGTCTGCTTTGTGCACATAGATGGAGTTCTAAAGGTGAAAAGACATTTAGGCTAGTGGTTATTTTGGAAGTACAACTCTCAGAAACATAACCAGGAGGGGGAAAAAGTCCAAACTAGTCATTTTCATCAGCTCCATACTTCCTTCAAGATGTAATTCTCATTTGGTATGTATTTGTTTTCTAGCCCCAGTTTATCCTCCTATCTCTCCCTCTCCCTCTCTTCTTCCCATCTCCCTCTCACAGTGATTACATAGGTTTACCAAACTTTGATAAAATAGTTACTTTCCCTTAGTCTCTTTTTCCCTAAACCATTGTGTCCAAACTACTTTTGTTGATTGGATCTTTGATCTAGGACCTATTAGTCCACTCATTAAAAGATTTTTAAAAATGGGTGAAAAAGCCAATCTTTTAATTTGATGCATTGCCTCCAGGCTGAGCTTTAGTTGTCCTTTATCATTCCAAACATTTCTCAATTGTATCTTGAACTGTTTGGGGTTGAGAAGTAGTTACCTACTTCAACTCTACAAGTTCTCAAATTGGAGTCTATTCCTTTCATTCTTGGTTACAAACTGGTCAGCTCTTTTCCCACTACATCTCTTTTTTGTAATATCTTGCCAAATGCAGCCAACAGCGATGAACACACAGCATTTTGTTTTCCAATCTTGCCCTTAAGCTATAGATTCATTACATGACCTGTCTTCCAAGTTAGCTGTGAGCAACAGTTTTATGAAATGTTTCGCCACTGTAGATCATAAATTGCTCTCTCTCCATCCTCTGAAAATGGTTTCCTTCCTGCTTGCCATCTCTCTTAATTATTTTAGGTTCTTGTTATGGTAGCACCTCACTTTAGATAACAGTTTCTACCTTAAATGAAGATGATGTAGATTTTGCTGCAGTAACACCTGAAATTCTCAGTGGCTCAAAACAATAAAAATGTATTTATCACTCATGCTACTTGTCTTCACAATATGGAACAGAACTCTTCAACTACCCTAAATAGACAGGGAACCTCTCTACCAGTGTTCCCAAAGACAAAATGCTTACCCTGGGGGATACTCCAGACTCTTAGGGTTCACAGGAAGGATAATTTTTAAGGACTCAATATCTGGGTCCTCACTTAACATATACACTTTATCTTTTTTTTTCTTCTTTTGTCCTGAATGACCTACTCGTTCCATTCATCTGGTTTTCAGAACCAAGGTTTTTGACTCGCCTTTGGGCTGATGCCTTAAGCTTTTCAGGGCAAAGACCCAAAGCATGGCCACAATCTGCACCACTTGCCCCTGGATTTCCCCAGCACAGGTATCTAACCCACCCACATCTGCATTTGCATACTGGTTCTTGGCCTCTGCAAGCCACTTCTCAAAAGCCTTATTCTTGCATGTAAGACCCCATCAATGGAATATTTCTGGTGGCCTCTGAAAACGTTGTCAGTTTTAATAAAGGTCTCTGGTTGTACCTGAGAAATGGCAAGTACAATGGGAACTGTCTTTTCCTGAAATGTTGCAGATCAGTTACAGCAAACAGAACGGCGACCGTCAAGGAAAACTGTCACTTTGGGCTCCTTTTTGACCGCAGCAGCTATATGGAAGCAGCTGCAGCTTCGATAAGGGCCATAACATACACATTTTAAAAAAATTGATCTGCCTTATTTTTTAAATTAATTTTTTAATCTCAATGGCTGAAATAGAACTTTCCGATTCGTATAGAAGTCTAATAGCTGGTAGGGAGATAGGTGCTTAGATACTCAACATCTAACTGAAAGAGGGAGGAAGAGAGCAGCTTGCAGATCATGCATTGGTAACTGTTACAGACCAGACTGGGAAGCAACATAAATCGCTTCCATTCACATTCTGTTGTCCAGAATTCAGTTTACATGGCCACGTCTAACTTCAAGAGGTGCTTTGTGCCTATGAAGGAGAGTAGGTAGGTAGGTTGGGTAAACAGCTAATCAGTCTTTTGATATAATGGTGGATATCAAATTATTAAACTATTCAGTTTCATTTTTTGCATATGTAAAAGAGAAGAGTCACAGTCTGTTTTTAAAGGCAGTATTTAAAATGCCATGGAAAATGTCTTTTACAACTATTTTAACTTATGATGAAAAATTTTATATTTCCTTCAAAAGGAGCAAGAACCAGTAGCAATAAGAACTGCCAACACCCAACTTCATTTCTAAGTACTGTTCTCTGGATCCTTGTATATGTATGGCTGAGTCCCTTCACTGTTCACCAGAAATTATCACAATATTGTTAATTGCCTATACCTCTATACAAAATGTTTTTGGAATTAAATAAGCAAATACCATTCTCTAACACACATTCTCTACTAAAATGAATCAGGACTCCTAGGAGAAATGGCTGATTCTTGATTGGGGCAGGGAAACACAAGATGAGCTTACAGCATCTTGTAGTACCAGGAAGTCTGAAAGTGCTAAAAAATTAATAATAATTGAGCATGTCAAAGAGACACAAGCATCAAACTGAAGGAACTCTCAATGGCCAAAGCTGGAACAATTTGAGCAACAAAATAATGTGGTATTAGGTTATAACCCAAAGTATAAAGCACATGTCCACAAGGCCATGGTGGTATAGATAAATGATTGAAATAAATGGGGGAGAAAACGTTCCTTACAGAAGAATTCCACATAAGTTATATAGATATTGCCCCCTCCTAAAGTGGACCTTAGTAACCACCTCTCTTGCTTTGGAACTAAGGTGGACTTAGTGACTGATTTCTAAAGAACAGAGTGTAGAATGGGAAAAATGGTAACTTCACAGTGGAGAAACCTGCAGGTACCATCTTAACCAAGTGACTAAGGTTAACATTACTGGTGGTGTCATGTAGATATCATGTATACCCTAATATGGTATAATAAGAAAGGGGTTTCAATTCTGTGGCATTCTTCCCCAAAACCCATAATCCTAGTTTAATCATGAGAAATATCTCAGACAAGTATAAGTTGAGAGACATTCTGCAGAAATATCTGACCCCAGAATTGCCAAGGTCATTAAAAACAAGGAACATCTGAAAAACTCACAGACTAGAGAAGACCAAGAGGAAATGGCAGCTAAATGCAATGTGGTATTCTAGATAGGATGATGGAATAGAAAAATGTTGTTTAAAAAAGCTAATGAAATCTGAATAAAACATGTAGTACAGTTAATAGTCATGTCCCAGTGTTGGATTCTTCGTTTTGACAAATGAGCCCAATGATGTAATATTAAGGGAAACTGCAACTGAGTATAAGAGGACTCTCTACTGTCCTTGCACTTTTCTTGAAATCTAAAATAGCATCAAACAACTGTTTAGTCTTCAAGATTTGTTTGGAAAGCATCTCCTCGTTCTCTCCAGCAATCTTAATCTATTATGTCGTGAACTTGTCCACTCTGAACAATGTCCGCTTGTCCACTCATGAACTTTGCACTCCCACAGTCAAAAGACCAACCTTAAACATGACTTCCCCAAACCTTCTATATATCCTGTCTTTGCCCCCCCTCCTCTGAAATGCACTTAAAACTTGATCTTGGAAATGGTGATTTTTTTTTTTCCTTTAACCACAGTATGTAATAACCTCTGCTTTGCTTTCTCCATAGGTTCTTTTGATAGCTCTTCAGTAGGAGCCATTGTTTTAAAAGAGCAAACGTTAAAGACATCTCTTGTGGAAATTGTATGAATCAGAAATTAGATGATATCATAAATTTCTTAATAATTTTCTTTGGTGTGGTAGGGAGGTTATGTATATAAATATCCTTTCTCCTAGAACATGCTTGCTGAATTATTTAGGGGTAAAATGTCTATTTAGCAGTAAACTCTTTAGGGGTAGAGTGTCATGGCACCTGCAATTTATTTTTAAGTGGTTTAGGAAAAAAATACACAAAAAGTATGACAAAGTGTTGACAAATATTAAGTCTATTCTAGGGAGAAGGTAATGGAGGGTGTTCAAGTTTTTTTTCATTTTTCTATACATGTGGAATTTTTCCTGGTAAAATGTTAATAAAAATGATAAATACATATAAATTTCAAATTAAAGGCCATGTAGATCTGTTTAATAGTTGTCTTCAGATTAAACAACACAATAGTTATGACAGTGGCAATTGCATGCCGTTTGAATGGTAGGTAGTTCCACTATACATATTAAAATAATACTGGGATGCACATGTCTGGAATACAGAAAACCCAATCTTGGTTGAGCTGGTACAGTAATGGAAAGAATGCTAGGCTGGGAGTAGGGAGCATAGAGTTTTCTAATCTTGGGTCTGTTCCTATTTAGTAATGAGACCTTGAAGAAATCACTTATCTTTTCTTGATCCTAGTTTCCCTAGTATGAAAAGAGAGAATTAGGTAAGTGCATAGTATTGGATGTTCTAGCCAGAGTCATTAGGCAAGAAGAAGTAAAAAGCATCCAAATTGGAAAGGAAGAAGTAAAATGATCTCTTTTGAAGATGATATGATCTATAGGTAGAAATCCCAAAAGATTCCCCCCAAAAATACTGTTAGAACTAGTAAATTCAGCAAAGTAGCAGGATATAAGGGCTTTCCAGATGGTACAGTGGTAAAGCATCTGCCTGCCAATGCAGGAGATGCAAGAGACATGGGTTTGATCCCTATAGATTTGTAGTGTTGTCTGAAGTCTGTTAGGGTTGTATCTTCAGCTTTGTTCTTTTTTCTCAGGATTACTTTGGCAATTCTGGGTCCTTTATGATTCCATGTAAATTTTAGGATTGGCACTCTTGTAAAAAAAAAACAAAAACAAAACACTTGACCACATTCGTGAGGGCTTATTTCTTGATTCTCTGTTCCATTGGTCTATATGTATGTCTTTATGCTGTTACTACGCTGTTTTGATTATTGTAGCTTTGTAATAAGCTTGAAAATCAGAAAATATGAGTCATCCATTTTTGTTCTTCTTTTTCAAGATTGTTTTGGCTATTTTGGTCCCCTTGTCATTCCATATGAATTTTAGGAGAGGTTTTCTGTTTCTGCAAAAATGTTGTTGAGATTTTGGTAGGGATTGCATTGAATCTGTAGATCACTTTGGGTGGTATTGACAGCTTAACAACATTAAGTCTTCCAGTCCATTAAAAAGGGATGTGTTTTCATTTATGTATATCATCTTTAAATTCTTTCAGCAATGATTTATAGTTTCCATTATACAAGTCTTTAAACTCCTTGCTAAGTTAATTTGTATTTTGTTCTCACTGATGCTATTGTAAATGAAACAGTTTCCTTAATTTTCTCTTCAGATTGTTGTTAGTATACAGAAATTTACCTGATTTTTGTATATTAACTTTATATCCCACCGTGTGCATGCTCAGTCACTCAGTCATGTGTGATTCTTTATGACCCCATGGACTGTAGCCCACCAGACTCCTCTGTCCATGGAATTTTCCAGGCAAGAATACTGGAGCAGGTGGCCATTTCCTACTCCAGGATCTTCCTGACTCAAGGATAAAACCCCCATCTTCTGGGGCTCCTGCACTAGCAAGAAGATTCTTCACCACTAACGCCACCTGGGAAGCCCCAGTAGAAGATCACTCAGCCATAAAAAGAATGCAAGAATGAAATAATGCCATCTGAAGCAACATGGATGGACCTAGATGTTATCATAGTAAGTGAAGTAAGTCAGACAAAGACAAATATCATATGCCATCACTTATATGTGGAATCTAAAAAAGATACAAATGAACTTATTTACAGAATAGAAACAGATTCACAGACATAGAAAACAAATTTATGGTTACCAAAGGGGAAACAAGGGGAGGGATAAGTTAGGAGTTTGGGATTAACAGATACAAATGACTGTATCTAAAATAAACAATGAGGTCCTACTGTATGGCACGGGAATTATATTCAATATCTTATAATAAACTTTAATGGAAAAGAATCTGAAGAGAATATATATATATGTTTATATATATATCTCCACTAAAAAACGGGTAAAAGACTTGAATAGACATTTCTCCAAAGAAGATATTCAGTTCAGTTCAGTCACTCAGTCATGTCCAACTCTTTGTGACCTCATGGACTGCAGCACACCAGGCTTCCCTGTCCATCACCAACTCCCAGAGTTTACCCAAACTCATATCCATTGAGTCGGTGATGCCATCCAACCATCTCATCCTCTGTTGTCCCCTTCTCCTCCCACCTTCAGTTTTTCCCAGCATCAGGGTCTTTTCCAACTAGTCGGTTCTTCGCATCAGGTGGCCAAAGTATTGGAGTTTCAGCTTCAGCATCAGTCCTTCCAATGAATATTCAGGACTGATTTCCTTTAGGATTGACTGGTTTGATCTCTTTGCAGTCCAAGGGACTCTCAAGAGTCTTCTCCAATACCACAGTTCAAAAGCATCAATTCTTCGGCACTCGGCTTTCTTTATAGTCCAACTCTCACATTCATACATGACTACTGGAAAAACCATAGCTTTAACTAGACAGACGTTTGTTGGCAAAGTAATGTCTCTGCTTTTTAATATGCTGTCTAGCTTGGTCATAGCTTTTCTTCCAAGGAGCATGCATCTTTTAATTTCATGGCTTCAGTCACCATCTGCAGTGATTTTGGAGCCCAAGAAAATAAAGTCTCTCACTGTTTCATTGTTTCCCCATCTGTTTGCCGTGAAGTGATGGGACCGGATGCCATGATCTTCATTTTCTGAATGTTGAGTTTTAAGCCAACTTTTTCACTCTCCTCTTTCACTTTCATCAAGAGGCTCTTTAGTTCTTCGCTTTCTGCCATAAGTGTGGGTGTCATCTGCATACCTGAGGTTATCGATATTACTCCCAGCAACTTTGTTTCCAGCTTGTGTTTCATAAAGGCCAATAAGCACATGAGAAGACATTTAACATCAAGAATCATAATGGAAATGCAAATCAAAACTACACTGAGATACCACTTCATACCGTTAGACTGGCAATCATCACAAAAACAAAATAGCAAGGAGAGGATGTGGAGGAATTAGAATATTTGATCACTGTTGATGGCTTGTAAAATGGTCCAACTGCTGTGGAAAACAGTTACAGTGGTTCCTTAGGAAACTAAACATAGAATTAACATATGATCCAGCAATTCCACTTCTGGATATATACCTAAAATAACTAAAAGCAGGGGTCATGATTAGCTATTTGTATACCCACAGTCATAGCAGTATTTTTCACAATAGCTAAAATATAGGTGCAGTCCAAGTGCCAATCTACAGATAAAGGGAAAGGTAAAATATGGTGTATATATATATACAATGCAATATTCAGCTTCCTTCGTACCGTCAGGACATTATGCTAAGTGAAATAAGCCCATCACAAAAAGACAAATACTATATAATCCCACTTACATAAGTTACTTGGAGTAATGAAAATCGTAGAGACAGAAAGCAGATTGAAACGGGAGTTGTTTAATGGATACAGAATTTCAGTCTTTCAGGATAGAAAGAGTTATAGAAACGGATTGTCTTGGTTTCACAACATTATCAACGTATTTTTGACAATTCCTCATTTTCTCAATGTATTTAATACTACTTAACTGTACACTTAAAATCGTTAAGATGGTAAATTTTTTAGGTTTATTTTACCAGAATAAAAAAAAAAAAAAAACAGAAAAGAAAATTGTCCACAGGGAAACTCCGAACTAACAGAATATTTTCACGTATTGACTCTACCTATCTTATTTAGGGTGAGAGGAGGTAGTTCTTTCTCCCAAGATGGGTAAAAGATTGACTTGTGTAACTAAATTATGGGTCCAGGGAGACAAAACCTCAACTCAGTAACCAATATAAATGTTTTAATTATTATTCTTCCTGTTTGTCTTCTTTAAAGTCATCCCGTAGATAAAACAAAAATGCTTACTTCCCCGCACCGCCCCCCCTCCCAGATGTAACAAAAAAACTTCTGGGTCAGGAATGTTTTGACTACATGCTTGCTTTATACATTACAATTCTATTTGTTATATGTGTGCTTTAATACACAGTGAAGCTGAATATTCTGATAGTTTCATGCTCAGTTTTCTATTCTGGTTTTATATTTTTGGCTTCTCTTTGTTACCTTAGGGTTTTTCCTTATATACAAGTCCCTCAACACATTTCAGTTTATCTGACCTTTGAGGAAGAGTTTTTACACATACTCAGTTTCTACCCGATTGGAATTGTTAGCTTGGATGAAAACAAAACAAAAACAAAACTGAGGGGGACTTTTGCTTCATGCCAGGATGTGGTAAAGAGACTGAATTCACACTGTCATGTTAAACAAACAAAAATAGACAAAATGTATGAGAAAAAAGGTGTATCCTTTTTATGCTGTAACAGACTACCGCAAACTTTGTGGCTTAAAGTAACGCCAACTTATTTTGCATTTCTGACAGTCAGAGTCTGAAATGGATCTCACTGGGCTGAAACTGAAGTGTTTGCAGGAAGATTTAGGGAAGAATCTGTTTCCTTGATTTTTCTAGATTGTGAGCCTGGAAAAGTGGCTTATGCGTTCATTAATATAGCTCCCTTCCATCTTCAGACGGCTCTGCTGCTGTCTTTACATCTCCTTCTCTGACTCTTAACCCTCCTGCATCTTATTTCACTTATAAGGATGCTTGTTATGACCTTGTTAAATCAATATTTCCTAATCATAGCAGAAGGTGTGCTGTGGTGAGCCACAGTTCAGCAACAGGCTACCAGAGAAGTTGAAATAGATTTATTACTTCTCTAGAAAGTACACGACACCCCTTGAGAAGCTACACGTTGAAGTCGAAGTGAAGGTGGGGAAGGAAGGCTATAGGGCCCGGGGCACATGCCTTGGTTTTAGGATCTGTGGGTGGAATGCTTTGGGCTTTCTGGCTTAGAACAGAGTGGTCAATTCAAACCAAAAGAAGCTGAGTTCTCGTAATTTTTTCAGAGGTCTTATCTAAAGGGCATTCGAGACGGCCATGAGAGGTGGGGGAGAGGTTGGGGAAACTCATATCAAGGACTCACATTTGTTTGTGACTCTGCAGGGTCTTAAACTGATATTAGCCCCCCTCATGCAAGTGCAGGCCCTGGATAACAGCCTGCAGCAGATATATTACATAGAGAAGAAGAAAGATGGAAAAACCTAAGAGATTTCTTGTTGGAAATTATACAAAGTAGAATGTGGTGAAGTACTATATGTGAAACACTAAAAGAAAAAAAAATCCTGTCAACCTCACCTTCTAAACTCATTGAAAATATCTTTCAAAAAGGAAGGCAAGATACTTTGCTATATATACAAAGCTGAAAGAATTTAATGCCTGCAAAATTGTGCTGCAAGAAATACTAAAATAAATCCCCCAAGGAGAAGGAGACCGATAACAAGATGAAAACCTAAAACTACTTAAAGGAATGAAGAGCACTGGAAATGGTGAAAATGTGGGTAAATATAAAATATTCTTTTCTTCCTATTTAAGATATTAAAAAATATATAATTGGCTGGCCAGTCTCAAGAGACTACTTATTATATGAGTCTATTTATCTGAAATGGCCAGAAGAGGTATGTCTGGAGAGACAGAAAGTAGATTAGTGGTTGTCAGGCACTGGTTGGGGGAGGGCAGGGGATAGGGAGAAAATGGAGAGTGACTGCTAATGGGTATGGGGTTTCTTTTTAGGGTGATGAAAATGTTCTAAAGTTGACAGTGATAAAAATTGCACAACTCTATAAATATACTAAAGACCACATATATTGTGTTGCTGCCTGATATTTGCTGTACTAAGTGGGCTGTAGTATGTAAGAACTCTAAAGTATGGCCAAGAGAAAGAGTAAAAATTATATAGGGTGTTAACTTCTTACACAAAGAAATGGAAAATTCTGTTATATGTCAGACAACACTCCTAAATGAATGTCATATTTACCTCATGTCCTGATATATACATATACTAATACTACACTTAATATTTACATCAAATGCAAACGTTTATCTAATATTTGCTGATGATAAATTGTACAGAAGAGCAGCCCTGCAAATTGTAGCCAAGACCAACGTTCTTTTGCTCCCTGATTGTTCGCTTCTGTGTAGTGCAGCATTCTTGCCATTAGGTGGCAGTCGAAATCAAGACAATGATTAAACTGTTCCCTTGTGGCTCAGCTGGTAAAGAATCCGCCTGCAACGCGGGAGACCTGGGTTCGATCCCTGGGTTGGGAACATCCCCTGGAGAAGGGAAAGGCTACCCACTCCAGTATTCTGGCCTGGAGAATTCCATGGACTATACAGTTCATGGGATCATAAAGAGTCTGACACGACTGATTGACTTTCACTTTCACCTTAACGTGTACTGCTGCTGCTGCTGCTGTTGCTAAGTCGCTTCAGTCGTGTCCGACTCTGTGCGACCCCATAGACTGCAGCCCACCAGGCTCCCCCATCCCTGGGATTCTCCAGGCAAGAACACTGGAGTGGGTTGCCATTTCCTTCTCCAATGATTTATAATTTATATTATTCAGTGGACATGTTTCTGAGAAGTCTTGTGAAAATTGTAAGATTCTAAATAATCCAACGTTTTTTTAAACCAGAGTTATTTGACAAGGCAAATCAGCACCCATAAGAGATAAGTTCTTTTTTTTTAAAGAAAGAAGCTTTCTAAAAACTGAAGTATCATATACACAAAATGCACAAAGTTAAGTGCTGCCAATTGGAAGTATCACTATAAAGTGAAAACACTTATATAAGCATCACCCAGATAAAGTGAAAGAACACTACCAGCATCTCAGAGGACCCCCTTGAGTTCCCTCCCAATCATTACCCTCTTCTCTCCAGAGTTAAACATTATCTAGACCTCTAACATTATATTTAGTTTTTCTTGCTTTGAGAAAATATACAAATGTAACTGTGTATTATATATTCTTTGTGTCTGGCTTCTTTCATTCAATATTTTTGTTACTTGTTGATGTATTTCATTCTTTTTTTTGGTAATTTATTTTATTATATTAATGTACTTCTATTTATCCATTCCATTACTGAAGGAAATTTGGGTTGTTTCTGGTTAGCTATTAGAAATAATTGCTGCTATGTACATACTTGTAGATGCCTTTTGTTGCACATATGAATGAATTATTTTGAGTAGATATCTAGAAGTAGAATTATTGGGTCATATAGCATGTGATAGCCCATTGTTCCACATTTTTACCAACATTTGGTATTATCAACCTTTTGAATTTTAACCATTCTGATATACATGTAGCAATCTTTCATTGCGGGGTTTAATATCCATGTCTCTGGTGTCTAGTAATATTAAACACTTTTTAATGTATTTATAGACTATTTGAATATTTTCTTAAGTGAAGTGCTGATTCAGGTATTTTGCCATTTTTTTATTGTGTGGTCTATTTTATTGTTTTATAGTTCCTTACATAGTCTAGATATGAGTCTTTTGTTGGGCATATATATTGCTAATATATTCCTTCATTCTAGGCTTTTCATTGTCTTAGAAGAACTTTTTGATAAATTTTAATGTAATTTATCATTTTTTTCCTTTATGGTTAGTGCTTTTTGTATCCTATTTAAAAAATTTCCACCTATACTGTCATGAAGATGATCTATGGTATGTTCTAGAAGTTTCATTGTATTAATTTTCACAGATCAAAAGTCTACCTGGAATTGGATTTTGTGTATATCATATGAAGTAGGGGTAAGATTTATTTTTTTTTCCATGTGGTTATTTAGGTGATGCAGCACCATTTGTGAAAGAGGCTGTAGCTTTTCTACTCTGCAGTGCTAACTTGGATGTTTTATGTTCAGATTTTTTAAAGCTGTATCAAATTTATGTAAAATAATGTTCATCTTTTACAAAGTTCATCATTTGGTAGAGCTTTCTGGGGGAAAATGTCATGAAAATCCTTTAATATGTAGACAGTTGTACAACTTTGACAAAACCTGAGCACATTTGATTATAACACGGTATAGTTTCATCATTATCCAAAATGTATTGCATTTTCTGGGGAGTTTAAAACTCTCCTTTCTTGGGGGAATTTAAAGTAAAGGATAAACAATTTTCTTAAAGTGAAGCAGATTATATAGACTTAGAGATGAACCTGTTGACACTTTAAAATCAATTAATCAACCTCAAAGCTTGCATTAAACTTTCTTGTTAACTGATCTGATACAAATCTTCGAAGATTTTAGTTACCATGCAGTTGGGGAAGTATGAACAGATTCAACCGTTAGAAAACAAACATAATAATGTAAATAATATATATTAAAAATAATATAAAATCAAATGTTTTCACTCCTACCTCTTCATAGTAGGCTTGGTAAAGAATGAAGAAAACAAACCATGAATTCTGTCCCCAGATGTTTAAAAAACAAGACTGTGTCGTTTTAAACAAGAGGTATTATATTCTAAAATTATTTCTGTACTTTATATCTTTTATTCTTTTTTTTAAATTTTATTTTATTTTTAAACTTTACAGTATTGTATTGGTTTTGCCAAATATCGAAATGAATCCGCCACAGGTATACATGTGTTCCCCATCCTGAACCCTCTTCGCTTCTCCCTCCCCATACCATCCCTCTGGGTTGTCCCAGTGCACCAGCCCCAAGCATCCAGTATTGTGCACCGAACCTGGACTGGCGACTCATTCCATATATGATATTATATGTATTTCAATGCCATTCTCCCAAATCATCCCACCCTCTCCCTCTCCCACAGAGTCCAAAAGACTGTCATTATACAGAGTGAAGTAAGCCAGAAAGAAAAACACCAATACAGTATACTAACACATATATATGGAATTTAGAAAGATGGTAATAATAACTCTGTATACGAGACAGCAAAAGAGACACAGATGTATAGAACAGTCTTTTGGACTCTTTTATTCTTTAATGTAGATTAACTCATTTACTATTTCTTGAAATTTATGATTATAAATTTTCATAGATGGCCTTATCTGGCTGTCTTTCTATTTAAGCCTTGCCAAATCATCTCTTGTACTTAAATATATTAAAATATATATCTGCAAATATACTTCCTTAGAAAAGCAGCAATGGAAAAGATAACATGTTTAGATTAGAAATTTGGGAGTCATAGTTGAATTGACTTTCTCTACACTTAAAAATAATCAACCTTAAGGTTGCTTCATTTTTTTGTTTGTTTGTTTGTTTTCTTCATGGTTAATAAGCACTTAACTCACCTCTGCTGAACTTTTGCCAGGAATGTGGAAGTCATTGTTGCTTTCATGGTCTTTCTGAATTCTTTTGATTAATTTTTAAACACTTTCTTTTAATCTGGATTTCTGAACAGGTTTTAAAATGGTAACAAACTGATGTCATTTTCACATGCCATTTAAAAAAACTTTCAAGTTTGAGGGAATTTATTTATTTTTTAAAAATCTACAAACATTTCTGTGAATTTCACAAATTTAAAATAATTAGCTCTTACCAGTTCTTTTCCTGTACAGAAAAGAAAAGTTATTATTTCATAAATAACTTTCACTTTAAGATTTCTTTTAAATGATATTTTAATTCCAGTTTATTGATAATTTGAAAGCAAACTAAGAATGAGATAACAGGTATTTGACATAAAATAATCTAAAAATCAATGCTGGAAATATGACTTACCTATATCTACAGGCAACTTTAAAGCTTATTCTTTAAATAATGATGGATTCTCGTTTAATTTAATCCATTATTTAACTTAATCTTATTATTTAATCCATTATTATCTGGAACCTTTCATATCCATTTATTAATGTTAATTGAGTACCTATTCTGTGCCGAGAATAAATCTGTCCTCAAAGAAGACAGATACGTTAGAACACTGAGTTGTAATCTGCTTAGAGGACAGTAAGAACATACAAAGAAGCATCAAGTTCAACGTCAGGAGAGTAAAAGAAGAGGGCAAGGGAGATTCACAGAAGACTTCTCAGGGTCATCACACGTGAGATTTTGCACTTTAGATCTTGTAAGAGTTAACCAGATGGAGAGGGACACACGCACAGAGCCTTGATAGGGTACCCAGGCAGTTGTGCAACTACCCACAGCTGGGATGGCTGGAGTTTAGGAACAAGGGCCAAGGAAAGAAGGAGATGGGCAGAGGGGTAGTTAGAGGCCATATATATCATGCAGTTTCTTGAATATTATCATTCTAGAGAAAGTACAAAATTCACAGTTCTGTAAATTTTTTTTTCTTAAAAATGTGAACTTAAGGGTTTTAGTGTGACTATCCTTCCTGTGTCTTTAACCAACAAAATATTTAGGATCCATCATGGGAAAATGTGGATCACTATCTTCCAAAGAATAAAGGAAATGCTACCCATAATGACCTCAGAAAATTAAATATGAAAGCTGAAGGAGAATTTGTAAGAATGCCCAGGACTACCGTCAATAGAAGAATACCAGACACTATTTTCTAAGGCACAGGTTCATAATAAGGTCCAGAGTTGTTTTTGTAAATGAGTCAAATGCATTGCATACATTGTGGTACAGTCATGTAATTTATGGCATTCCTTTCCACTGGGCATAGTGGACCAGAAATAGAACGCTAAGAAAAGGGAATAAAAATTATTTTTTTTCCTCAGCATTTGTGTTTGCTAATTTTGCTGAAATGGAGAGAGAGCAGGGGTAAAGAAGAGACACCATTTTTTAAGGCTGGTTTCAGAAGAATGACCCAAGTAGTGCTCCAGCACACTCACCTGGGGGCAGTTTTCTCTTTGCAGATTTAATCCTGAAAACTGAAGTTGTTCCTTCAATATTAAAGAACATCTGCTGTGTAGTGGGTAGGAGGTTGTCAAAGGTTGAGAAATAACCAAAGGAAAACCCAGGAATCACTGAAGTAGTAATGAGTAAAAGGTTATTGTGCACATACCAAAAAGAACAGCCTGCAAACTGGGAGCGCTCAAACCAAAACATGGAATGAGGCTCAGGGGTATGTTATCATAAAGTAGCTTACATAGTGAGAAAACAGGACCATTTACTCTTCACAGTGGTTGGTTATCATATTAATTTTCAGTGGTTACATCATATCAACCTTGGATAACAGTACAAATTCTGTTTATGATTTCCAGAGTAAGCAGGGAAAAGACTAATAGAGTTTTGCCAAGAAAATGCACTGGTCATAACAAACACCCTCTTCCAACAACACAAGAGAAGACTCTATACATGGACATCACCAGATGGTCAACACCGAAATCAGATTGATTATATTCTTTGCAGCCAAAGATGGAGAAGCTCTGTACAGTCAGCAAAAACAAGACCAGGAGCTGACTGTGTCTCAGATCATGAACTCCTTATTGCCAAATTCAGACTTAAATTGAAGAAAGTAGGGAAAACCACTAGACCATTCAGGTATGACCTAAATCAAATCCCTTATGATTATACAGTGGAAGTGAGAAATAGATTTAAGGGCCAAGGCCTGATGAACTATGGAATGAGGTTCGTGACATTGTACAGGAGATAGGTATCAAGACCATCCCCATGGAAAAGAAATGCAAAAAAGCAAAATGGCTGTCTGGGGAGGCCTTACAAATAGCTGTGAAAAGAAGAGAAGCAAAAAGCAAAGGAGAAAAGGAAAGATATAAACATCTGAATGCAGAGTTCCAAAGAATAGCAAGAAGAGGTAAGAAAGCCTTCTTCAGAGATCAATGCAAAGAAATAGAGGAAAACAACAGAATGGGAAAGACTAGAGAGCTCTTCAAGAAAATCAGAGATACCAAAGGAACATTTTATGCAAAGACGGGCTCGATAAAGGACAGAAATGGTATGGACCTAACAGAAGCAGAAGATATTAAGAAGAGATGGTGAGAATACACAGAAGAACTGTACAAAAAAGATCTTCACGATCCAGATAATCACGATGGTGTGATCACTGACCTAGAGCCAGACATCCTGAAATGTGAAGTCAAGTGGGCCTTAGAAAGCATCACTATGAACAAAGCTAGTGGAGATGATGGAATTCCAGTAGAGCTATTCCAAATCCTGAAAGATGATGCTGTGAAAGTGCTGCACTCAATATGCCAGCAAATTTGGAAAACTCAGCAGTGGCCACAGGACTGGAAAAGGTCAGTTTTTATTCCAATCCCAAAAAAGGAAATGCCAAAGAATGCTCAAACTACCGCACAATTGTACTCATCTCACACGCTAGTAAAGTAATGCTCAAAATTCTCCGAGCCAGGCTTCAGCAATATGTGAACCGTGAACTTCCTGATGTTCAAGCTGGTTTTAGAAAAAGCAGAGGAACCAGAGATCAAATTGCCAACATCCTCTGGATCATGGAAAAAGTAACAGAGTTCCAGAAAAACATCTATTTCTGCTTTATTGACTATGCCAAAGCCTTTGACTGTGTAGATCACAATAAACTGTGGAAAATTCTGAAAGAGATGGGAATACCAGACCACCTGACCTGCCTCTTGAGAAATGTGTATGTAGGTCAGGAAGCAACAGTTAGAACTGGATATGGAACAACAGACTTGTTCCAAATAGGAAAAGGAGTATGTCAAGGCTGTATATTGTCACCCTGTTTATTTAACTTATATGCAGAGTACATCATGAGAAACAGTGGACTGGAAGAAACACAAGCTGGAATCAAGATTGCTGGGAGAAATCTCAATAACCTCAGATATGCAGATGACACCAACCTTATGGCAGAAAGTGAAGAGGAACTCAAAAGCCTCTTGATGAAAGTGAAAGTGGAGAGGGAAAAAGTTGGCTTAAAGCTCAACATTCAGAAAACGAAGATCATGGCATCTGGTCCCATCACTTCATGGGAAATAGATGGGTAAACAGTGGAAACAGTGAGAGATTGTATTTTGGGGGGCTCCAAAATCACTGCAGATGGTGACTGCAGCCATGAAATTAAAAGACGCTTACTCCTTGGAAGGAAAGTTATGACCAACCTAGATAGCGTATTCAAAAGCAGAGACATTTCTTTGCCAACAAAGGTCCGTCTAGTCAAGGCTATGGTTTTTCCAGTGGTCATGTATGGATGTGAGAGTTGGACTGTGAAGAAGGTTGAGTGCCGAAGAATTGATGCTTTTGAACTGTGGTGTTGGAGAAGACTCTTGAGAGTCCCTGGGACTGCAAGGAGATCCAACCAGTCCATTCTAAAGGAGATCGGTCCTGGGTGTTCTTTAGAAGGAATGATGCTAAAGCTGAAACTCCAGTACTTTGGCCTCCTCATGTGAAGAGTTGACTCATTGGAAAAGACTCTGATGCTGGGAGGGATTGGGGGCAAGAGGAGAAGGGGATGCCAGAGGATGAGATGGCTGGATGGCATCACTGACTCGATGGACGTGAGTCTGGGTGTACTCCGGGAGTTGGTGATGGACACGGAGGCCTGGCGTGCTGCGATTCATGGGGTCACAAAGAGTCGGACACGACTGAGCAACTGAACTGAACTGAACTGAACTGAAGAAAGAAATGATCCAGGTCAGGTAAGTCTCCCCCAAACAAGCTAAATTAAGCTTTATTTCTTTGTCAAAGGGATTTCGTGCTCGGAATTTTCAAGGTCGATCTCCCTTTGTATTTAACAAGATAAATTGTGAACAGGTGGGCTGTTTTCTGATGCAGGTTCCTGACATAGAGAATTCCTATGATTCCAGAACACTAGCAAGGGTTTCAGGAATGGCAGATTTTGCTAATCCTGGCCACAGCCACTAGAACTGAAGAAAAGGCAAGTTACTTAACAGAGGGGTAAGCAACTCCTCAATTACTCCATGTACTCTAGTAGCCCAAAACATTAATTCAGAGTCTTAAATATTGAGCTGTTTCCTGTCTCACCATCCAGAGTGTGGACAGATTTGACTCACCTGTCAGTTCTACACAGGTGCCCTTCAGCATAGCTAAAGTGAGTCATTCATTTTGGGGGGTTTTTCCTGGGAAATACAGGGGATGGTATGTGTGTGAGAGTGGAGTGTGTGTATTTGCATTTGTTGTTTTTAGCAAATGCCATAGTTGGAAGCAATGATGCTAAAGTATGAAACTCCAGTACTTTGGCCACCTCATGCGAAGAGTTGACTCATTGGAAAAGACTCTGATGCTGGGAGGGATTGGGGGCAGGAAGAGAAGGGGACGACAGAGCATGAGATGGCTGGATGGCATCACTAACTCGATGGACGTGAGTCTGAGTGAACTCTGGGAGTTGGTGAGGGACAGGGAGGCCTGGCGTGCTGCGATTTATGGGGTCACAAAGAGTTGGACACGACTGAGCGACTGATCTGATAAATAGTGTGTGTGTGTGTGTGTGTGTGTGTGTGTGTGTGTGTGTGTGTGTTCGCGTGCGCACACATGTGATTTCAATGTATAATCAAAATACATTGGGGAGTTAAAAAAAGAACCACAGACGAACATTATGGCTCAACTGCTGGAAATTTAGAAATTCTGACAATAGGCCTAGTGTGAAGCCTTGGCACTGTTATTTTTGCAATTTTAGGTAGATAACGTGGATAAAACAGTAAAATTAAATAGTACAAAAAAGTAATAATGAAAAATAAAACATCTTTTCACCTGAGTCTCCAAGTTCCCCTCTCCTTCAGTTTCTTGTGTGTCTTTCCAGAGGTATTCTCTGCATATAAATACATATTTTTTAAAGTTCCTCCCTTGAAACAAAAATGATAGCATCCTCTTACCGATGCTCTCAACCTTGTCAAGCACAAATTTTTAAATAAAATCTCCAAGAGATTTTGAAACAAATTCTTCATTAAGAGCCACTGAAAAAAGCTATGCTTTTGTTCCTCAGAAAAAGCTATAGGCAGTTATTTAAAATTTTTTATGTCCCATTTCAAGTGTTTACCAACTCCCTCAAACCCATGGTCCAAATTCATCTGGTTGAGAGTCCCTGACCTAGGGTGTTTAGGATCAGCCTGCATACTTAGTAATGCCACCAGATAAAAAAGAGGATGTCCAGTTAACCTTGAATTTCAGATAGACAACAAATAATTTTTTTTTTACTGTAACTGTGTCCCATGTAATAATTGCAATATCTGAAACAAATTTAACGGGGAGTCCTATATTTTTGCTACATATGGCAGCTCTACAGAACATTTTGATCTACTGGTAGCTATTTCAACTAATTCTCTGTAGATTGTTCTGTATTAGAGATGACCTCTTATAACTATAGGACCAGCCTCTTCAGGCTAAAGCCAATCCTCGGAATTTAACCAGAAATTGGATTGCTGTTGGCTTATTTTGAAATATGTGGCTTTAACTTGTTGTTTTTTCTAATGAGATAAAACTGTATTATAAATTTATAATATATAAATTTATATATTATAAAACTATGATAAATTTATAATATATAAATTTATATATTATAAAACTGTATTATAATTATAGTGACCAACAAAGTGGTCACTAAAATTAAAAAATTCTAGAGTTTATATATAGTAGATCATTTTTCTTTCAAAGAATTTAAAATATCTAAAGTCTGAGATATTTTGGTATTTAAAATAAGCATTAAAATCTTAGCTAATTGGGTTTGGACAAGGAGGAAGAGAACCAGCCTAAAGGTGTTTTTTTAAAGTGTAACTGACAACGTTAGTTTCAGGTATACAGCCTAATGATTTGCATTTGTATACATCCTGAAATGATTACTACTGTTAGTCTACTGAGAAGTAACTTTTATTGATTAATTAAATAATCTTTATTATGAAAAGAAGTAATATTAAGTCAGTGCTTAATATTATTTGATTAAGCATAAGTTTGAGCATTCTTTGGCATTGCCTTTCTTTGGGATTGGAATAAAAACTGACCTTTTCCAGCCCTGTGGCCGCTGCTGAGTTTTCCAAATTTGCTGGCATATTGAGTGTAGCACTTTCACAGCATCATCTTTCAGGATTTGGATTCAACTGGAATTCCATCATCTCCACTAGCTTTGTTTATAGTGATGCTTTCTAAGGCCCACGTGACTTCACAGTCCAGGATGTCTGGCTCTAGGTGAGTGATCACACCATCGTGATTATCTTGGTCGTGAAGATCATTTTTGTACAGTTCTTCTGTGTTCTGTGTTAGAGTATTTGTCCGTGTATTCTTGCCATCTCTTCTTAATATCTTCTGCTTCTGTTAGGTCCATACCATTTCTGTCCTTTATTGAGCCCATCTTTGTATGAAATGTTCCCTTGGTATCTCTAATTTTCTTGAAGAGATCTCTAGTCTTTCCCATTCTGTTGTTTTCCTCTATTTCTCTGCACTGATCGCTGAGGAAGGCTTTCTTATCTCTTCTTGCTATTCTTTGGAACTCTGCATTCAGATGCTTATATCTTTCCTTTTCTCCATTGCTTTTTGCTTCTCTTCCTTTATAGCTATTTGTAAGACCTCCCCAGACAGCCATTTTGCTTTTTTGCATTTCTTTTCCATGGGGATGGTCTTGATACCTGTCTCCTGTACAATGTCACAAACCTCCATCCATAGTTCATCAGGCACTCTATCAGATCTAGTCCCTTAAATCTATTTCTCACTTCCACTGTATAATCATAAGGGATTTGATTTAGGTCATACCTGAATGGTCTAGTGGTTTTCCCTTCTTTCTTCAGTTTAAGTCTGAATTTGGCAATAAGGAGTTCATGATCTGAGACACAGTCAGCTTCCGGTCTCGTTTTTGCTGACTGTATAGAGCTTCTCCATCTTTGGCTGCAAAGAATATAATCAATCTGATTTCAGTGTTGACCATCTGGTGACTTGTGTTTTTGGAAGAGGGTGTTTGCTATGACCAGTGTGTTCTCTTGGGAAAACTCTATTAGCCTTTGCCCTGCTTCATTCCATATTCCAAGGCCAAATTTGCCTGTTACTCCAGGTGTTTTTAGAAAAGGCAGGGGAACCAGAGATCAAATTGCCAACATCCACTGGATCATGGAAAAAGCAAGAGGGTTCCACAAAAACATCTATTTCTGCTTTATTGACTATGCCAAAGCCTTTGACTGTGTGGATCACAATAAACTGTGGAAAATTCTGAAAGAGATGGGAATACCAAACCACCTGACCTGCCTCTTGAGAAACCTAAATACAGGTCAGGAAGCAACAGTTAGAACTGGACATGGAACAACAGACTGGTTCCAAATAGGAAAAGGAGTATGTCAAGGCTGTATATTGTCACCCTGCTTATTTAACTTATATGCAGAGTACATCATGAGAAATGCTGGGCTGGAAGAAGCACAAGCTGGAATCAAGATTGTTGGGAGAAATATCAATAATGTCAGATATGCAGATGACACCACCCTTATGGCAGAAAGTGAAGAGGAACTAAAAAGGCTCTTGATGAAAGTGAAAGAGAAGAGTGAAAAAGTTGGCTTAAAGCTCAAGATTCAGAAAACGAAGATCATGGCATCCGGTCCCATCACTTCATGGGAAATAGATGGGGAAACAGTGGAAACAGTGTCAGATTTTATTTTTCTGGGCTCCAAAATCACTGCAGATGGTGATTGCAGCCATGAAATTAAAAGACACTTACTCCTTGGAAGGAAAGTTATGACCAACCTAGATAGCATATTGAAAAGCAGAGACATTACTTTGCCAACAAAGGTTCGACTAGTCAAGGCTATGGTTTTTCCTGTGGTCATATATGGATGTGAGAGTTGGACTATGAAGAAAGCTAAATGCCGAAGAATTGATGCTTTTGAACTGTGGTGTTGGAGAAGACTCTTGAGAGTCCCTCGGACTGCAAGAAGATCCAGCCAGTCCATACTAAAGGAGATCAGTCCTGGGTGTTCTTTGGAAGGACTGATGCTAAAGCTGAAACTCCAGTACTTTGGCCACCTCATGTGAAGAGTTGACTCATTGGAAAAGACTCTGATGCTGGGAGGGATTGGGGGCAGGAGGAGAAGGGGACGACAGAGGATGAGATGGCTGGATGGCATTGCCGACTCGATGGACCTGAGTCTGAGTGAACTCCAGGAGTTGGTGATGGACAGGGAGGCCTGGCGTGCTGAAATTCATGGGGTCACAAAGAGTCAGACACGACTGAACGACTTAACTGAACTGAACTGAACTGAAGCATAAGTAGTATAAAATCCTGAAAAGGAAGATGAAAAATTGTGAGTTATAACTTCTAAAATGTATCAATAACATAATAATAATAAATATCAAATGAAAAAGACTTACAAATTTTAGAATCCTAATATGCAACAACAGAAACAAGGGTTACCATAGTGGGTATGATTCTGTTACATAGGAAATGAAGAAAAAATTATGATCTGGTTATATCCTGTGTATTCCAAATACATTTGAATTGGACTCAATAAAATTAAAATTTATTATTCCACTTAGTAGCTAATACTTTATTTTCATTTCCTTCACTGATAATACGCATTGGGTTAAACAGTGGTGTGCTGAGGTTTAGTAATTAGTTCTCCAAGGGAAAAAAAAAACCCTGATTTATAATATTTGCCAATTTCTGTGGCATGAACACTCTCACCATGACAGATGCTAATCTAACATTTTAAACAACCTGTTTGCAAAATTCCTGAGAACTTAACAAGTGTCCCTTATGAGCATATAAAAGCTGGTTTTATTTCTATTAGTGCATATGATACATCTGATTGGATTTTATAAAAAGAAAATAGAGAACTAAGTGTTCTTTTTGTTAACTGATGTGTATATCTTGAAATTTTGTCGACCGGCCCCCTCCCAAAAGAATCCTACTACAACAGCAAAAAGGGAATACTTTAAACATTTAATTAGTGGAAATTTTGAATGGGCTTGCAAAGGTTTAATAAACACCTGAAGAAATCTGTTACTTTTGTTCTATCAGGTCTCCCAACTGTAAGGAGAATTTAACTGAAATGAATACCTAAATGCTTTTTGTTCAGTCGTTTAGTGGTATCTAACTCTGAGACCCCAGGGACTGTAGCACGCAGAGTTACACAGTTCTCTAATGACCAGTAAGAAAGAAATAGTTACCATAGAAAACTGGAAATGAGTTACCTCTTTAAGCAAATCCATTCCATATGATTTATGTAGAAATTTCTTTTACTTTTTGCCAAATTTCATTAAAGCAGTTATATAAAATGATTTAACTGGATTCAATAATGGAGAGCAGAATACCCAAAGACAAAATAATTGGTGGTTTTCTTTCTTTCTCTTCATCTTAAACTATGCTCTTGACATTTGAATTTCTTCCAATTTTTGTTTAGGAAAACTGTTAGTGTAGAAAAGTAGTGATTACTGTTAACTAGCCAGTACCATTATTCATTTGGCTGTGTGAATCAGTGTTCTAGTATGATTGCATTTCTGGTGTGCTGCTACATTTGAAGCATTAAAACACAGGTGTCAAGTACATTGCTTTGATATTCTTCCTAATGGTAGTTTTAGCTTGATTGTTCTGGCCATCCTATGTAGGTAAGAATTCTATTTCTGGACAGTGCCTCTATATTTTTAGTTTTAAGACATAGTCTTATGATATTTGAATGGCAAGAAAGGAATTGCTACTGTTCACACTAGAGATATATATCCATATATGGATGTGAGAGTTGGACCATAAAGAAGTCTGAGTGCCAAAGAATTGATGCTCTTGAACTGTGGTGTTGAAGAAGACTCTTGAGAGTCTTTTGGACTGCGAGGAGATCAAACCATCCAATCCTAAAGGAAATCAATCCTGAATATTCATTGGAAGAACTGTTGCTGAAGCTCCAGTACTTTGGCCACCTGAGCAAAGAACTGACTCGTTGGAAAGACCCTGATGCTGGGAAAGATTGAAGGCAGGAGGCAAAGGGGATGACAAGAGGATGAGATGGTTGGATGATATCACTGCCTCAATTGACATGAGTTTGAGTAAGCTCTGGGAGATGGTGATGGACAGGGAAGTGGGGCGTGCTGCAGTCCATGGGGTTGCAGAGTCAGACATGACTGAGCAACTGAACAACAACAATGCTAGAGATTGTTTGCTTTCAGTGGTGGAGCCTCTGTATGATTTGTAATCGTTTATGGATTGGACATTCATGCATGCATGCATTGAAAACTTTTCTATGCTCCAAATATTAAATTGATCTAAAGTTTAATTTTATCTTTGGCAACTTTTTTCAAAAAAGTTTATAAGACTTTTACTAACTTTACATCAATACATGGAATAAACTTTTGCAAAAATTTAATTTTGACAAGTGATTGATTTATGTTTGGAGGTTGATATATTTGGACTAGTAAATTGTTGTATATTTCAGAATGTAGCAGTGAATAACTGTGTTGCACAATCTGACTTAATAAGGAAATTCATGTTGGGAATTTTTTAATTGAGGTATAGTTGATGCATGATATTATATAAGCTTTCAGTTCAGTCATTCAGTCGTGTCCGACTCTGCGACCCCATGAATCGAAGCACGCCAAGCCTCCCTGTCCATCACCAACTCCCGGAGTTCACTCAAACTCACGTCCATCGAGTCAGTGATGCCATCCAGCCATCTCATCCTCTGTTGTCCCCTTCTCCTCCTGCCTCCAATTCCTCCCAGCATCAGAGTCTTTTCCAATGAGTCATCTCTTCGCATGAGGTGGCCAAAGTACTGGAGTTTCAGCTTCAGCATCATTCCTTCCAAAGAAATCCCAGGGCTGATCTCCTTCAGAATGGACTGGTTGGATCTCCTTGCAGTCCGAGGGACTCTCAAGAGTCTTCTCCAACACCACAGTTCAAAAGCATTAATTCTTTGGCGCTCAGCCTTCTTCACAGTCCAACTCTCACATCCATACATGACCACAGGAAAAACCATAGCCTTGACTAGACGAACCTTTGTTGGCAAAGTAATGTCTCTGCTTTTGAACATGCTATCTAGGTTGGTCATAACTTTCCTTCCAAGGAGTAAGTGTCTTTTAATTTCATGGCTGCAATCACCATCTGCAGTGATTTTGGAGCCCAGAAAAAAAAAAGTCTGACACTGTTTCCACTGTTTCCCCATCTATTTCCCATGAAGTGATGGGACCAGATGCCGTGATCTTCGTTTTCTGAATGTTGAGCTTTAAGCCAACTTTTTCCCTCTCCACTTTCACTTTCATCAAGAGGCTTTTGAGTTCCTCTTCACTTTCTGACATAAGGGTGGTGTCATCTGCATATCTGAGGTTATTGAGATTTCTCCCAACAATCTTGATTCCAGCTTGTGTTTCTTCCAGTCCAGCGTTTCTCATGATGCACTCTGCATATAAGTTAAATAAACAGGGTGACAATAAACAGCCTTGACATACTCCTTTTCCTATTTGGAACCAGTCTGTTGTTCCATGTCCAATTCTAACTGTTGCTTCCTGACCTGCATATAGGTTTCTCAAGAGGCAGGTCAGGTGGTTTGGTATTCCCATCTCTTTCAGAATTTTCCACAGTTTATTGTGATCCACACAGTCAAAGGCTTTGGCATAGTCAATAAAGCAGAAATAGATGTTTTTCTGGAACTCTCTTGCTTTTTCCATGATCCAGTGAATGTTGGCAATTTGATCTCTGGTTCCTCTGCCTTTTCTAAAACCAGCTTGAACATCAGGAAGTTCACGGTTCACATATTGCTGAAGCCTGGCTTGGAGAATTTTGAGCATTACTTTACTAGCGTGTGAGATGAGTACAATTGTGCGGTAGTTTGAGCATTCTTTGGCATTGCCTTTCTTTGGGATTGGAATGTGTATTGTGATACACACACATATATTTTTGTGTGTATGTGCTCAGTCACTTGAGTCGCATCTTGACTCTCTGCGACGCCGCGGACTGAAGTCTGCCAGGCTTCTCTGTCCATGGGATTTTCCAGGCAAGAATGCTGTGTCCATGGGATTTTCCAGGCAAGAATGCTGGAGTGGCCTGTCATGCCCTCCTCCAGGGGATCTTCCTGACCCAGGGGTTGAACTCGTGTCTCCCGCATTGGCAGAAGGATTCTTTACTGCTGAGCCACCAAGGAAGCCCCCCCCCACCCCCGCCATATATATCTGTATCTATCTATCTATCTATATATATATCTGCTAAGAACCTTGGGGTGCATGTGTCTTTTCAAATTTGTGGGGTTTGTTTTTTTTTGGATTATTTACCCAGGAGTGAAGTTGTTGGGTCATATGGTAGTTCTATTTTTAGTTTTTTTGACAAACTTTCACACTGTTTGCCACAGTGGCTGCAGCAATTTACATTCCCACTAACAGTGTGTGAGGGGTCCCCTTTCTTCACATCCTCATAAACATTTATTTGTGTTCTTTTTGATGATAGCCATTCTGACAGATGTGAAATGATATTTCACTGTGGTTTTAATTTGCATTTCTCTGATGATTAATGATGTTGAGCACCTTTTCATGTACCTGTTAGCCATCTGTATGCCTTTTATACCTGGAAAATTTGAAACTGAAAGAGCATTAGCAAAATGTTTATAACATAAAGAATTATAAAAGGGACTTACATTTTAATTAATACATGATAAAAATATGCAAAAGAAAATGCAACAGTTCAATGACTTATCATGGAGTAGAGTTCAAATATATGCCCGAGGATACAATGCATTAAATGACAGTTACTTTTCATAATAAATAGGAAGACAGTATAATAATTTTTTAAATTGCTAATAAGCTTGTGTAATTTGAGCCCCTTCAAGTTTAACCAGTAGATTGGCTCCACTGTAAAAATATATAGAGAAATTTAGAATATTATTCCCTCGATTCCTTCTTAGTGTTGATTACCTCAAAAAATATGTAGTTTCTGTTTTACAGAAACTATCTGGTGATGAATTCCCAAAGTAGGTCAAGCAGCAAAAAGATATAATTGGTCTGACAGAATTTTATCACTTAATGATGCAAAACATGATTTGGGGGTAATATCTGGAATATATTAATAATAGATTGCTCTTATACGAAAGAGACTTTGCTTTCAAGATGATAAAAGTTATGTTTTACCTTTTTTAGAGATAAAATGATGTGTTTGAACTGCTTGCAAATTATCTGGTCATGGGTCCATAAAGAGTAAATCTTGTATACAAAAATAATTTAGTACCCAATGTATTTTGATTATGACAAAGATCAACAGCCTTGTAAGCTGCCATGCTGCTAATATATATTTGTGTGTGATTATATATGTGTGTGTAAAACACCTCTGGGTGTTTGTTAGCCAAAATGTTCCTATAGTATTTTATGATAATGTAGACTAACAAAATTTTTTTCTGAATTTGATGGTCCCAAACCTAACTTTTTGAAGAGAAATTAATTGTTCTAAGTGTGGAGTTCTGTTCAGAAATTTTGGAAGAAGAAAAACGCTCATTTAGGAAATAAGACTTTATGTACAGTTGGGGAAGTGTGTAAACAGTATGGTTGAGGATAATCTCTATTGTGAACGGTAGATTATTTTACTTTTGAAGGGAAAGCACACCATTTTTTTAAGGGAGAGGAGAGGTGGATAGCAGTGTTAGGTGATATAAATAGAAAAATGTTGGAAAGAGAAAAGTGTTTAGTCAATGCTTAACAGCCTTTTCACTGCATAGCACACTTCAGCATTTAAATATTGGCCATAACCCACTTGGAAGAGGGTATTTGTATGCTCCAGCTGGACTCAGAGAACTGCGGCAAACAATTTAGCAAGAGTGGTGGCTGGACAGTCAGGAAGGCTCAGGATATTTACCTCAAACCCAGGAGGAAGTACAGCTAGGCAGGAACAAAGATTAAAGCGAAAGAGACTGGGACACCTGAGCAGGCCCTATAATAGGGGAGGAGTTTCAAATGCTGTCTAGTCAGTGGGAGAACTTAAAAACACTCAGCTGTCAAGACACTCTGAGGAGTGCTCTACTACTAGTGACTGGATTGAACTCTGTGTGTGTGTGTGTGTGTGTGATTAGGAGACAAGTAATTAATGCTCAAGCATTCGTGAGGAAGTTGCTGAGCGTATTTTGATGTCTAATAGCAACAAGTCAAACTTGCTGACTGCGGTTAATGATTACTCAGAAAGGCCGGGAAGTAACTCCACAGAGAAAAAAGGAAATGGTGGCCCTGCATCCAAGGTTGCGATATTCTGAGTGAAAGATATCCGAAGTTCGGAATAGGTTCTTTGAGCTACCGGTTAGGAATCTGACTCTTATCCAACCCCCATGCGCGAGGTACCCATTCCAGAAAAGGGGCAAACTCAGTTCTTTTTTCCTGCAGGTGACACACCTCCGGTCACATTTTCCATTATCTTCCATCTCCTGTCCCGGGTCTCCTGCATTGCAGGCGGATTCTTTCCTAACCAAGCTATCAGGGAAGACTCCTGTCATCACAACAATCCCAAATGAATGCTGAAAGATCTACTTCTTTTTATGATTTCCTGGCAGAACTTATAGAAATATTATTAAAACCAGAATCAGAGGCACAGTTGCATTTATATTTGACATTCTACACGTTTTAGTGATTCCCAAGATCACCTTAACCATTAAGACTTTTTTTCCTTATAAATAAAATACAACTCTCCACAATCTAAACCCAAGGATTTGGATGAGGTTTCCTTGTCTGGGTTTCTCCCAAGCGGAGGAGGCAAGAGGCAGTAAAGAGCCGCCTCATATAAGGGGACACGGCAGAGAAGGGCGGTGGGCGACTTTTCCTTCTCTCCCTTTCCTTTTTGGAGACAGATATTCGAGTGGCTCTGGCGGCGGTGGGACAGTCCGAGCCCGGAGGTAGGGGAAAACAGAGATTGGGCGGGAAGGAAGAGTTGTGCGAACCGTAGACCCTCCAGTCAGAGCGGACCCTGCCCTCCTTGGCGGGCAAGCACCGGTCCGCCCAGATCCCAGGGTGCATCGCGCCCCGCCCCCTCCCCTCTCCGCGTCCCGCCTCCCCTCGGCCCTGGCCCCCTCCCAGCCGGCTCCGGGAGGCGGGGACGCGGCGTCGGCGACGGCTCCTCCAGTCGCGTCTTTCTCACTCACTGGGGAACCCGGCGGTGGCGGCACCTTTGGAGGCTGAGCAGCCGAGCCGCGAGCCCGCCAGTGGGAGGTCGGGCAGACTGACGGCAGAGCCGACGGACGGACGGACAGCGGGCAGCCAGGCGGCTCGAGTCGCCTCAGGATCCACCATGAGCTGGGGCACGGAGCTGTGGGTGAGTCGGGGAGAGGGGCGGCCCGCGCGGACCCTGGCCCCGGAGGGACTCGGGCTGAGCAGGCGTCGGCGACCGGAGCGCGTCGGGCGGTCCCCGGCGCTGGCAGAGGGTGGGGGTACTGCTGTTCTTTGTGTGCGAACCCCTCTTCCCTCAAGGCAGGGCTTGAGAGGCTGCTGGTCCGCGCTCCCGCCCCTGCCGCGGCGGTGGGGCTGAGGGCAGCGAATTGGACGGCCAGGGGAGCTACCCGCCGGTTGCCGCGTCCGCCGCCATCCTTTGGGTTTCTCTCTCTTCTCCTTCGCCTTCACTTTCCGGACGCCTGGCTCCGTGCCGGGCCGCGCTTCTCTGCCTTTGTACCTCCCCTCCCAGAGGCGGGGGAGGGGGCCCATTGTCCCAAAGGGGCGCTGTTCGCGGGCGGGGAGGGGGCTCGCCGCGGCCCAGAGCCCGGGCGAGGGTCCCTGGGGCGAGGGCGTCTCCGGACCGGGGCGACGCAGGGAGCCGCGAGGCACCGCCCGCCGCCGTAGCCCCAGGTAGGGGGAGCCGGGCGGCTTTGTTCGGAGTCCGGCCTCTGGCCAGCCAGGCCCAGCCCACACGCCCATTTCCCTCTCCGTGTCTCGTTGCTCTGACCGGAGTGGCTTCGGGGACTCTAGCTGGGCCACGTCTGGCTGCTATCTTGAGCTAGGGGGGGTGGCTTTTGTGATCTGAATTAAATTGAGTGATCGACGGGGAAGCCAGTTTTCCCCAGATCGTGCGGTTTCCCGATTGCTTTACTTCCCTTCCGTTGTTCTTTATTCTCACTCCTCCTCTCGCTTTTCTTTCTTTTTCCTACTTGCCTTTCTTGGGCGCTGAAGATTCTAGACAATGCCCAGTGTCAGGCCAGGTGAGGGTGGACTGTAATAGGTTAGAGAATTGGCTCGTGACGCCTCCACGGGAAGGGTGGAGGTGTGGCGGGCAGTGATTTCTCAGGTGCCGCGGAGGGACGAACGTGGGGGCGCTGTCCCGAGATCCTCCTGATTTCAGCCATTCCGCCTTTTTATCCCACCTGTGCATGTTTTCCTTGCCTTTTGTTAACCAGTATCTCCTGCAAGAGAAAGAAGTTTTTTGTCTCCATGCATCCAGTTAGGGTGGCAGTGAAGGCAGATCGGTTAATTGAAGGGCACAATGTTTATTATGTTTCGCGTTTTACTCACAGTTGGGAATCTTAGAATTGAACTTTAGAGTTCATCTAGTTGATGAACTTAAGCCAGCCCAGAAATCTGCAACATTCTAAGCAAGTGTTTGCCCATTCTGTAAACACACCGCCCAAGAGAAAATACCCCAGGGGCCCCTCCATTTACGTTCTTAGATAGAATTAATTATACCTGTTTTGGGGAGGATTGTGTAGTAAATTATGTGAGCTTTAATTTTTTACTTGGTTAGAGTCTCAGGCATTATTGATCTCTTCCATTGACATAGGACATTCTATAATTGATTATAGTTTGTCCTAATTAAAGGAGATGAACATGTTTTATTTTCCAATTTTATAATTAGAAAATATTTTTATTTTTACATGCTTATATGATCCACGTTTCAGAGGAAGGAAGAATGTAAGCAGAATACTTTAAAAAGTATATAACTAATAAAATAGTGGAGGAATATTATTTAGATTTAATTTAGACTGGAAAAAATTGCTTTGTATAACACTGTTGAAAAGCAATTAAAAAAAAAACAATTTTAAGGAGAAGCAAAATGTTTTAGTGAAGACTAAAATGTGATCTTTAAAAATATTTTAATTTAAAAATATAATACAATCAGAAGCAGTTACCTGTCTCCTAATTCAGTGATTTACGTTCAGCGTTTGAGTAGTTTTTCAGCAATTTAAAAAGGTAAATCATAGAGGAGGTGGGAATTTCTGTTATACCTAAAAATTATTTTGTATCCTTTTGAAATAAAAAAATTTAATTTTTCTCTTAAAATTTCATATATCCAGGTTTTTTAACTTGTTTTTTTTAGTGGTTTGAGGGAAATATTAGGAATTAAATAACATGGAATCAACTAATATCAACTGGATGCTTACACCTTAAGTAAGTAGAAATTGGTATAGAGAACTGTTTGCACCAGAAGAGGCCTTAGAAAAACTTGAGTAGATTTCCTGGGTTTTTACAGTTATTTATTTATTTAAGTTTGGCTGTGCTGGGTCTTTGTTGCTGTCTCTAGTTGCAGAGAGCAGGGGCTTCTCTTTGCAGTGGCTTCACTTGTGGAGCTCTGGTTCTAGGGCATGTGGGCTTCAATAGTTGTGGCGTGCGTGTTCAAGTCGTAGCCGACTCTTTTCAACCCTATGGACTGTAGCCTGCCAGGCTCCTCTGTCCATAGAATTTCCCAGCAAGAATACTGGAGTGGGTTGCCATTTCCTTTTCCAGGGCTGCTTCTGACTCAGGGATGGAACCTGTTTCTTTACCAGGGACTCACCTGGGAAGCCCCAGGTTCAAGCAAAATTAATGTCAGGGAAACATTAATAAAAGAATGTAATTCCATGGTTGACCCATATTCACAATGATTTAATGATAAAGAAGCTATTTGAAGCATTCATACTTGAATTCCTGGTCTGGTAAAGAAATTTGGATTCCTTCTGTCACCGCACCCGTATCCCCACTCTGCCAATCCTGTGTGCTTGGCAAAGCATGCACTAGATTGACTCAGACTCTGGTACCTCAAAATTAGGCACAAATGGTTTTAGTTGTGGCAGGTGGGCTCAGTATTGCTGTTCTCCGGCTATTGTGGAGCATGGGCTTAGTTGCTCTGCTGCATGTGGGATTTTGGCGAATCGGGGATTGAACCTGTGTCTTGCATTGGCAAGGCGTAGATTTCCTGTTGTTGTTTTTATTTATTTATTTTTACAAATCGCAGTTTTGAATAAGGATATTGTGGTTTGATATGATTGTAACAAACACCTGCTCTTGCCATTGAGGAATTTGAGGCTGGGAAAATTCTATTGAAAATTTGAATTGAGAAATCAGTTCTTAATATTATTTTCATCTGTAGGATCACATTATTGTCCCAAAGTTAAACCTCACTGAGAACATACTGTTAACAAAAGAAAATATGATAAAGCAGTTATGCACTCAAACTTGTTTATTTCTTATAATATTCATTGGAGTTTATTGCTATCTTAAGTCTTACGTTAAACTTGAGAATAAAGTTATAAAATTAAACCATTCTAATACTGACTCTGGGGTACAGAACTAATAGTAATAGGTTAAATTGGTTGTGTCAGATATTTGTTTGGGGATATAAGTTAACTGGTAATAAATTGTGCTTTAAGAGATTTCCTGTGTTCCAAATGGGCGTTTAAGTAAGGTAGTGAATATATGCTAGGGACTCAGTTCTGGGTTCTGTGTTCTGGGTGGTATCACTCAAAGAGGTGACATTCATTTCTTCAGAATGCATTGTTTATTATGTTGATTTCTTTATTGCCATAGGAAGAATGGTAGATAGAGAAGTCTAAATATGAATTAATAATTTTGCAAAGCATAGATTTTGTAATGATTAGCCCTTTTTACAAATAAGGAAATTAGAAATTGGAGAAGTCCTATCTTTTATTTATTAGGCGATAGCTTTTTAGTCTTTTGAGGAGCAAGTTAAAGGTCAATGAGAAAAAAAATCAGTTTATGTATGGATTGTGAGTGTATATATAGATAGAAAAAAATGTTTGCATAGGTCACATTCATATCCTGATTTATTAAAAAATTTGCTCTCTCCTCATTAGGGAAATGAGGGAACTAGTTTGGAAATTAGGAAGTAGGTTCAAATGTCTGACTTAATTTATAGGGATACATAAACCTTTTTTGTGCCTTAGTTTCCTGGTCTATGATTTTTGGCCCTTAGTTTTCAGAGTGTATAATTTGAAAGCCATCATTATGTTCATCATATTTCTAGCTAGGTGCGTATGACAAAGCTCTTGATACCTTTTTGGAAGAAATTAAAAAATGTGCATTGGTTGATAGATTCAGTGAATTCTTTATTTTACACTTCTAGTCTTTACCCTTTAATACTTCCTATCTTTGGTAGCAGTTCTGTATTAACACTTACATTGTAAACGTGTAAAACTAAGCTTTTGAGTCCTTGAGTGTAGGGCCTGGGTTAATCTTTTTGTTTTCACTAATACATTGACTGTTCGTGATCATACATGTTTGCCCACTTGAATTAATAGTTCATTGCATTACCCAGAGTATTGATTACTGGTGCTGCTAAGTCACTTCAGTCGTGTCCGACTCTGTGTGACCCCATAGACGGCAGCCCACCAGGCTCCCCCGTCCCTGGGATTCTCCAGGCAGGAACACTGGAGTGGGTTGCCATTTCCTTCTCCAATGCATAAAAGTGAAAGTGAAGTCACTCAGTCGTATCCGACTCTTAGCTACCCCATGGACTGCAGCCTACCAGGCTCTTCCGTCCATGGGATTTTCCAGGCAGGAGTACTGGAGTGGGGTGCCATTGCTTTCTCCGAGAGTATTGATTACTGATTAATAATTGGATCCTTGAGGAAGCTTTTATGGTTCCGAAAGCCTTAGTAGGTGATGATAAATTTAGGTGGTCTAGTTATTAACAATTGAAGGTCTAAATGATCTGAAGCCAAAATGATGAACTCAAGTTGTAGTATTTGGGTTAATAGTTTTTACAGATTGGGAAAAAACTGACCTCTAAAGGTAGTTCTTGTAAATTCACCTGATGATGTGACTGCCAAAATAGCCAATGAAATGGTAACTCGACTTGCTGTGGTGATCATTTAGAAATGTTTAGAAATACTGAATTACTATGTTATATAATGAACTAACATAGTGTTGTAGATAAGTTACACTTAGAAAACAAACTCACAGAGAGATTCGTGGTGAAGGTAGGGGAGGAGAGGAAGGAAATTGGATGAAGACAGTCCAAAGGTATAAACTTCTAGTTTTAAGTACCAGGGATGTAATGTACAATGTGGTAAATATAATTAACAGTATTGTATATTCTATATGAAGGTATCTCTAGTGGCTCAGTGGTAAAGAATCTGCCTGCCAATGCAGGAAACGTGGGTTCAGTCCCTAGGTTGGGAAGATCCCCCAGAGAAGGAAATGGCAACCTACTCCAGTATTCTTTTTTTTTTTTTTTTAATTAATTTTATTTTATTTTTAAACCTTACATAATTGTATTAGTTTTGCCAAATATCAAAATGAATCCACCACAGGTATACATGTGTTCCCCATCCTGAACCCTCCTCCCTCCTCCCTCCCCATACCATCCCTCTGGGTCGTCCCAGTGCACTAGCCCCAAGCATCCAGCATCGTGCATTGAACCTGGACTGGCATCTCGTTTCATACATGACATTTCACATGTTTCAATGCCATTCTCCCAAATCTTCCCACCCTCTCCCTCTCCCACAGAGTCCATAAAACTGTTCTATACATCAGTGTCTCTTTTGCTGTCTCGTATACAGGGTTATCGTTACCATCTTTCTAAATTCCATATATATGCGTTAGTATACTGTATTGGTGTTTTTCCTTCTGGCTTACTTCACTCTGTATAATAGGCTCCAGTTTCATCCACCTCATTAGAACTGATTCAAATGTATTCTTTTTAATGGCTGAGTAATACTCCATTGTGTATATGTACCACAGCTTTCTTATCCATTCATCTGCTGATGGACATCTAGGTTGCTTCCATGTCCTGGCTATTATAAACCTGGGAAATCCCATGTACAGAAATGCCTGGAGAGCTACAGTCATTGGGGTTGCAAAAGAGTCGGACACGACTTAACAGCTAAACAACGTTATATAGGAAGGTTGTCGAGAGAGTAAATCCTAAGGGTTAAATTTTTTTTAGTTCTTTAATTTTGTATCTGTATGGGATGATGTTCATTGAACTTACTGTGGTAATCATTTTGTGATCTATGTAAGTCAAATCATTATGCTGTACCTTAAACTTATATAGTGATGCATGTCAGTTATATCACAGAAAAACTGAAAGAGGGAGAGAAAAACCCAAATAGCTGATGAAATCATAGACCACATGTAGATTTTTATAGCTCGAAGGAGTTTGGTCCCATTGTAGTCTCTAGTGTTTAGACCAAATCTTGGTTTTACTTAAGATTTTTTTAGAGTATACTTATTTAGAAACGGCTGACAAAGAAAAGTCCTAATCTTGTGAGCTGCATTGTTTTTTCAAAGGCCGTGAAAGTACTGTAGAAATTTGGTTTAAAAAATGAAGTAATGATTGAGTGTCTATTATGGGGAAACACTATGTGATGTGTGTGCTTAGTCGCTCAGTTGTGTCCGACTCTTTGCGACCCCATGGACTGTAGCCCGCCAGGCTCCTCTGTCCATAGGGATTCTCCAGGCAAGAATATTGGAGTGGGTTACCGTGCCCTCCTCCAGGGGATCTTCCCAACCCAGGGATTGAACCCAGGTCTCCAGCATTGCAGGCGGATTTTTACCATCTGAGCCACCAGGGAAATGCGATGTATGGTAAGATTTATTAAGGCTTATAATGTCAGACTTATGAATTAGAGTCATTTTGAGGTGATACTACTTTCCTAACTCTAGAATATTCCTGTATATTGATATCACTGTTCAGAATAGCCTCTGTTGACCAGTTCCTCCTAACCCCCTCCCTCTAGAGTATACATTCTGGATATTACCTTTCTTATGGGACTACCCCCTTATATTTATTTCTTGCATATTCAAGTCTTTGGAAAATAGTAATGGTATAAATATGTCTTACATTACCTTTTTTTGAGTAGAAATTGTTGTGTTCAACATTGTATTACTGTTGTTACTAGTTAAGGAGGGCGACAGTCAATGGAGACACTTACTTACGCTGCTATTCTCTCCTAACAATAATAAGGTGGAGGCTGGAGAGTAAGCCAGTCTCCTCTTCATTGCTACTTCCTTAAACCACTCATTTCCACTCCCCTCCCTTTTATCTTAAAAAAAAGAAAAGCACTCTCTTCTTCCCCCAATCTATAAAGTATAGGTTTGGCTGGAAACTTTAAAAGCCTGTTCTGCTTATTTTTTCTTATCAGCCCCTGTGTGAAGGCAGAAAATAGGACAAGAGAACAATAATGGTTTGTAATAATGGAGCATCTTCTGTGTGTACTTACAAATAGTATCTTATTTCATAACCTTCAACTTTAAACATTTGCATCTGACTAGCAAAAAACAAAAAAATCCTCTTTTTGAGGAACATAGTCATATTTGCTGTATATTAAAAACTAGTAGGAAAATATTATATAAAATGTTTTTGTTTTATAGGAAACAAACTTGTTCCATATATTAGCAATGTTCATATAAGTTCTTGATAGAGAACTAGTCACACTTTAAACAGTACCTTGTGAAATATGTGCAATATTTGTATATATTTGTTGCATGTTGAACAATAAAAATGTATAGAATCAGATTTTCCTATTTTTGGCACACCATTATTTTGTTGTTTCTGGACCATGAAAGTCATCTGTTTTGTTCCTTTTGTGTTCTTGCTGTATTCTGAATTTGTAGAAAAGGAATAGGTATGTAATAAGCACTGAAAGATTTGTTGAATGAGGGAATTAGTGAATTGCTAAGAACTCTATCATCAAATCATGTCAAAATGAAGGTTATTTTAGTGCTTTTCCCCCCCGACATGTATATTTCTCTTATTTTTGTTTAATACTAGGGGCCCTTTTTATAATTTGAAATTTAATTCTGTTTTTTCACATGAAGTTTCTCAGTTAAGTTAGGTGTTGAATTCTCATTTCCTTGATTATTTGAGTGCAAATGATTATCTTATATATAGCCTATTTGACGGCCCTTTGGATTCTAAAAATGAGAACAATGTCTGTTACATGCTTTGATTATTAATGGGTCATTATGTATGAATAATGTGAATGTAAGTGGTCTGAGAGTTAAATGAATTAGGAAAACATAAAAGATTGATTTTCAGAGTAGAGAAATTATAAGGTGATTCTGATAGATTTTAAAAAAATGTTAATGGTGGCTAGTTGAGATTTTTTTCCATTATAAATAATAAAAATAAAAATCATTGAAACTGCTATGGTAAGTAGCTTTTAAATAAACAAAGAAACCATTGCTTTTGAATAATTTTCTGGACTTAGACCATCTAAGATGTTAGATGTTGACTTAGACCAACATTCTTTACTATTAACATTTACTAGTAACAATGGCACCCCACTCCAGTACTCTTGCCTGGAAAATCCCATGGACGGAGGAGCCTGGTAGGCTGCAGTCCATGGAGTCACCAAGAGTCAGACACGACTGAGCGACTTCACTTTGACTTTTCACTTCCATGCATTGGAGAAGGAAATGGCAACCCACTCCAGTGTTCTTGCCTGGAGAATCCCAGGGACGGGGGAGCCTGGTGGGCTGCTGTCTATGGGTCACACAGAGTCGGACACGACTGAAGCGACTTAGCAGGAGCAGCAGCAAATAGTAAAGAATGTTGCATACTCCCATTGTATGTATAAGCTTTGTATTTTCTTCTGCCATGTGCCTGGGGTCACTCCTAGTCTGTTGTTCAGTTGCTCGGTCACATCCAACTGTTTGCGACCCCATGGACTGCAGCACGCCAGGCTTCCCTGTCCTTCACCATCTCCTATAGCTTGCTCAGACTCATGTCCATTGAATCAGAGATGCCATCCAACCATCTGGTCCTCTGTCATCCCCTTCTCTTGCCTTCAATCTTTCCCAGCATCAGGATCTTTTCTGATGAGTCGGCTCTTCTCATCAGGTGGCCAAAGTATTGGAGCTTCAGTTTCAGCCATCAGTCCTTTCAGTGAATATTAAGAGTTGGTTTCCTTTAGGATTAACTGGTTTGATATTGCAGTTCAAGGGACTTTCAAGAGTCTTCTCCAACAAGGGACTTTCAAGAGTCTTCTCCAACATCACAGTTCAAAAGCATCAATAAATTCTTCAGCACTCAGCCTTCTTTATAGTCCACCTCTCACATCCATACATGACTACTGGAAAAACCATAGCTTTGACTACAGGGACCTTTGTTGAAAAGTAATGTCTCTGCTTTTTAATACTCTGGGACCACCTTAAACCAAGTTCAGGGCTTGAAATTCCTTTGTGTTGCTGTCGGATTTTGATTTTTGTCTCCATATCTCTCGTAAGGTTCAGTTCAGTTTAGTCACTCAGTCGTGTCCCACTCTTTGCGACCCCATGAATCACAGCACGCCAGGCCTCCCTGTCCATCACCAATTCCCCGAATTTACCCAAACTCATGTCCATCGAGTCGGTGATGCCATCCAGCCATCTCATCCTCTGTCGTCCCCTTCTCCTCCTGCCCCCAATCCCTCTCAGCATCAGAGTCTTTTTCAATGAGTCAACTCTTCACATGAGGTGGCCAAAGTATTGGAGTTTCAGCTTTAGCATCATTCCTTCTAAAGAACACCCAGGACTGATCTCCTTTAGAATGGACTGGTTGGATCTCCTTGCAGTCCAAGGGACTCCCAACAGTCTTCTCCAACACCACAGTTCAAAAGCATCAATTCTTTGGCGCTCAGCTTTCTTCACAGTCCAACTCTCACATCCATACATGACCCCTGGAAAAACCATAGCCTTGACTAGACGGACCTTTGTTGGCAAAGTAATGTCTCTGCTTTTGAATATGCTATCTAGGTTGGTCATAACTTTCCTTCCAAGGAGTAAGCGTCTTTTAATTTCATGGCTGCAGTCTCCATCTGCAGTGATTTTGGAGCCCCCCAAAATAAAGTCTGACACTGTTTCCACTGTTTCCCCATCTATTTGCCATGAAGTGATGGGACCGGATGCCATGATCTTCGTTTTCTGAATGTTGAGCTTTAAGCCAACTTTTTCACTCTTCTCTTTCACTTTCATCAAGAGGCTTTTGAGTTCCTTTTCACTTTCTGCCATAAGGGTGGTGTCATCTGCATATCTGAGGTTATTGATATTTCTCCCAACATTTCTTGTATTGTTACTAAAACAAAAATCCTGATTTTCAGGATTGGCAAATATCCTTAAGGCAAAATAGGTGGTATGTGCCTTTTTCCCTTTCTGGATTCTAATTTTACTTCACTTGTGACTTTGTAATTCCTTATTATCTTGACTTGTCTTGGTGCTTTAAAATTTTTGAAATAGATTTTATCCATATTTTAAAGATTTTATCCAGTGAAATAGTCATAGATGCTTCAAATAACCAAGCCTGCCACTATTGGAAACTGGAAATTCTTAGGTTGAGTTTTTAATTTTTGCTATTACGTTTTTAATTTCCAAGAGCTACTTTTTGTTGTTTTTTGCTTGTTTTCTGAATTTTTTTTTTTTTGCCACACTGTGCAGCTTGTGGGACTTTAGGTTCCAAATCAGGGTTAGAACTTAGGCCATGGCAGTGAAAGCACCAAATCCTAACCGCTAGACCACCAGGGGACTTCCCTGAATGTACTTTTAAAATAGCATCTTCTTCTTGCATCTTGGAGCAATATCTTAACTTAGTTATTTGTGAATATTAAAGATAGGATTTTATTTTATTGTGTTTAGTTTTATTATCCTTGCATAATATCCAAAGCTTCCTTATTGCTTTTTTCCCCTTTTTTTTGGTTGCTGCCTGTGGGCTTTCTCTAGTTGCAGAGAGCAGAGGTTACTCTCTAGATGGAGTGTGTGGGCTGCGCTTTTCATTGCGGTGGCTTCTTTTTGCAGAGCATGGGCTCTAGGGCGTGTGGCCTTCAGTGGCCATGGCATGTGGGCTCGATAGTTGCAGTTGCTGGCTTCAGAGCAGACTCAGTAGTTGTGGCACATGGGCATAGTTGCCCTGCAGTGTGTGGGATCTTATTGGATCAGAGATCAAACCGGTGTCCCCTGCATTGCAAGGTGGATTCTTAACCAGTGGACCATCATGAAAGCCAGGGGTTCATTAACAGACTTACATATTTTGTGATCTTAGGACCCTGGAAAGATGTCTGTTAAGATTAGGACATACTGAGCTCTGATAATGCCCTAAGTTTAGGGTTTGGGCTGTTAAAAGTCTTTTAAAGGATTTTGTTTTATAGTTTACCTTGGGCTTGTTCAGATACTGTTTCTCTTTTCCAGTCCTGTTGTGACAGTGCTGGAGGTTAACTATAGTCTTTCTTTTGATGTCATATTTATCATTGCTGTTGATGGTGTTGGGAGCCACAGCTTGATTTAATTCCTCTTTTTACTGGTAGGTGCTTAAATAGTTTGTCTTATATGACAAGCAATTTGGAGGTAGGCAGTCACTGGCATGGGTTTATAAACTTAACACTGTCAGTTAGCATCTGTGCAGCTGCTTTGGACTTTTCCTTAGGATTGCGATGAGTACATCGCAATGGTTGTAGCTCCAACCATCATGTCTGCTATTAAGACCAAAAGAAAAAGAAAGGAAAAATAGAAAAAGAAAAGAGGAACATCAGCTATGTCTGCCTCTTTATCAGGAAGGCATATACTTTCAGAAACCCTGCAGCAAACTTCCCCTTAGGTTTCAGTGTCCAAAGCTGGGTAAATTGCCACCTGGATAGAATTAGGATTCTATTAGAAAGAGTATAAGGCAACCCAAAACACAGAATTTATAGTCTCTGTCCCTAAGGAGTTAATGATGGCTTCATAGATACACATCTATATCCAGCTACGTATATATATTTGTAGATACATACATAGTTGAATAATAGCATGGGAGTTAATAAAAGGCAGCTGTGTAAGTGACAGCAGATATTTTAGAGGTGAATTCTTAAGGGGTCTAACACAGCCCACCATCATTTTAAGAGACCTGGTGGGTGAAGGACTTAAATTTCTTCATTGCAGTCCAGTGGCTGCTTCTTGATCGGCACACTGTGCCCTGCGGACATCTCTTGCTAGAACAGACGAATGTTTTGAGCAAGTATCCACAGTTGATGGGCAGGGCATAGTGAAATGACCTGTCCTCAGACTGAGTAAAGGCACTGCAGGGACTGAGGAAAGGGTGCTGAAGTAGGAGTCTACAAGTTTATTTGTGAGTGAAAAGTTTTCCTGGATCTTGGAAATAGTGAAGATCTCTGGTAATTTCCCAGGTCTCTTGGTCACCTGGATACAATGCCAAACTATAAAACTGTTTGCAGAGTAAGAGGCCATCAGTCAGTGGGGTTAGTGGCAGTTACTTAAAAAAATTTTTTTTCTTGAAATTCATGTATTAGAATGGTACATTTGTTACAGTTAATGAACCAATATTGATGCATTATTATTAACTAAAGTGCTTAGTTTATTCAAATTTCTTTAGTTTTTACCTAATTTATTTTTCTGTTCCACGTTACATTTAATTGCCATGTCTCCTTAGGCATTTCTTGTCTGTGACATTTTCTTGGACTTTCCTGTTTTTGATCCGCTTGAGAGTTTAGAGGAGTACTGAAAGTGAAAGTTGACAGCCGAGTCCGAATCTTTGTGACCCCATGATTTGTAGCCTGACAGGCTCCTCTTTGGAGGGAGTTGCGATTCTCTTCTCCAGGGCATCTTCTCCATCCAGGAATCTGGGGGGTCTCCTGCATTTCAGGCAGCTTCTTTACCATCTGAGCTACCATTTTAGTCAGGTAAAATTGTAGGATGCCTTTCTTTGGGAATTTGCTTTTTTAGTCATGGTCAGACTGGGATTACTGGTTTTGGGGAGGATGATCATGTGCCATTTTCATAGGATGAAAGGGTATATATTATCAACAAGATTTATCATTATTGATACTGATCTCAGTCTCCTGGCTGAAGTAGTGTTTGTCAGGTTTCTCCACTGTAAAGTGATTCCTCCCACCTTCCTTCTTGTACTCTTTGAAAGGAAGTCACTATGGATCAGTTTAGTCGCTCAGTCGTGTCTGACTCTTTGCAACCCCGTGAATTGCAGCACGCCAGGCTTCCCTGTCCATCACCAACTTCTGGAGTTCATTCAAACTCATGTCCATAGAGTCGGTGATGCCATCCAGCCATCTCATCCTCTGTCGTCCCCTTCTCCTCCTGCCCCCAATCCCTCCCAGCATCAGTCTTTTCCAGTGAGTCAGCTCTTCACATGAGGTGGCCAAAGTATTGGAGTTTCAGCTTTAGCATCAGTCCTTCCAAAGAACACCCAGAACTGATCTCCTTTAGAATGGACTGGTTGGATCTCCTTGCAGTCCGAGGGACTCTCAAGAGTCTTCTCCAACACCACAGTTCAAAAGCATCAATTCTTTGGTGCTCAGCTTTCTTCACAGTCCAACTCTCACATCCATACATGACCACTGGAAAAACCATAGCCTTGACTAGACGGACCTTTGTTGGCAAAGTAATGTCTCTGCTTTTCAATATGCTATCTAGGTTGGTCATAACTTGGCTTCCAAGGAGTAAGCGTCTTTTAATTTCATGGCTGCAATCACCATCTGCAGTGATTTTGGAGCCCCAAAAATAAAGTCTGACACTGTTTCCACTGTTTCCCCATCTATTTGCTATGAAGTGATGGGACCGGATGCCATGATCTTCGTTTTCTGAATGTTGAACTTTCAGCCAACTTTTTCACTCTCCTCTTTCACGTTCATCAAGAGGCTTTTTAGTTCTTTTTCACTTTCTGCAGTAAGGGTAGCCCACCCTTAAAGAGAGAGAAGTTAGGCTTCCCCTTTTTAGGGTGGAGTGTCTACATAATTTATTTGGAATTCTTCTGCATGGAAGATTTGCTTCTTATCTCCCATTAATTAATTTATTCAATCATTTATTTATATCAGTATGGACTCAAGGATATTTATGCTTTGAGTTATAATCCAGTTCTTCATTTATTCTTTTACTCAGATTGGTCCAATTTTGGTCAATGGGAAATCTTTCAGTTGATTACTGTAACACATATCCATCAATAAGGATTTTTTTAAGAGTACTTCCTTACTTTCTGGGACTACAAAATGGTACAGATTCATCTTGCATATTTCTTGCCCCAGTCCTAGAATCAGCCATTTCTGTAAAGAGCCCCTGTTCCTTTTATTGGAGAACGGTATTAGAAAACAATATATGGTGTAAGTGAAGAAAGCAATATCTCTAAATCAATGTTATTGTATATAATATGCAATTTTAAATATTTGATTGTAACTAATAAGCTAAATGTTGTAAAGAAAAGAAAGAAAACAATATATGGATGCTAGATGAGCTCATTGTTACTGGTATTTTATTTGTTTTAGTCTCAGCTGATAAAACAGAAATATATGTGTATACTAACCTATGTATATACACGTATTTATGAGTATTTCTTTATGCTAACCATCTCTGTCTGTATATTAAGTTAAATATGAATTCTTCCTGATATCTCCAACTGTAATCCATTACCACATGTATTCTTCTAGCCTGTTCCCTTTGTTTATCTGTAAATTCTTTAACAACTCTTATTTGGCTGCATCCGTTTGCTTGTTCCTTTTCACTGTATATGTATAGCAATATTGGAGTTGTTAGCCCATAGCCCTCTGGGAATCAACTTTATCAGCTAAAGTATAGTACATATGTGCAGTTTTCCTTTTCCCTTTAGTTTTATACATTATTCATTTTCAAAGTTACTTAGTTCAGCACCATTCCCCTCATCCTCAGTGAGATAGTTTCATACATTTGTAATTCATTTAGGTTCTCTTATTACAATCTGCGTTCTTTCCTGGGATTCTTTGACTTTCTCAATGATTTTAAGGTTCTTTTTTTGTTCTGTGAAGTTCTGTAGGTTTTGAGAAATATATAGTGTCATGTATTCACCATTCCAAGAATCATGCAGAAAAGTTTTATGTCTTACTCCCCTGTGGCCTATCTTATCCCTATGAGGAAGGCTGCTATTAAAACAACAAAAAATAATAAGTGTTGGTGAGGATGTGAAGAAATTAGAACCCTTGTGCACTATTGGTAGGAATGTAAGATGGTGCAGCCACTGTGAAAAACAGTATGGCAGTTCCTCAGGAATTAACCATAGAATTACCATATGATTCAGCAATTCCATTTTTGGGTATATACCCAAAAGAATTGAAAGCAGGGTCTTGAAGAGATATGCATACATCTATTCACAGTAGCCAGGATGTAGAAGGAACCCATGTATTCATCAGCAGATAAATGTAAAAGCAAAATGGGGTATACATACAATGAAATGTTATTAGCCTCAAAAAGGAAGGCAATGCTGACATAGCTACAAAACATTGATGAACCTTGAACATGTTGTGCTATCAGTGAAATATTTGTGTGGGCTCAGTTGGAAACCCAAGTGAAATAAACCAGTCATAAAAAGGCAAATACTGTATGATTCCATATATTTGAGGTGCCTAGTCAAATTCATAGAGAAAAAGTAGAGTGGTGGTTGCTGTTTAATGGGTGTAGAGTTTCAGTTTTGAAGATGAAGAGAATTCTGGTGATGGTTGCACAACAGTATAAATGTACTTAATATCACTGAATTGTATATTTTTAAGATGCTAATTTAAGATAATAAGTTTTGAGTATTTTACTACAGTAAAAAATAATTTCTTCATCCCCTTGCCAGTGACAACAACAAACCTTTCCAACTCCCACCCCCTGTGCTGTACCTGTTCATCCTTCCCTATCCCAACCACTGATTTTTTAATAAACTTTTTAAAGAGCAGTTTTAGGCTCACAGCCAAATTGAGATATCTCCCATATGCTACCTACCCCTACATATGCCTAGCCTCCCGCATTTTCAACATCTTCCACCAGAGTGGTTCATTTGTTACACTTGATGAACCTACACTGACATATCATTAATACCCAAAGTTCATAGTTTACGTTAGGGTTCACACTTGGTGTTGTGCATTCTGTGGGTTTAGGAAAATGTATAATAACATGTAGCCAACATAATTATATCATACAGAGTAATATCACTGCCCTAAAAATCATCTGTGCTGTTCTTCATATCTCCTTCCTCCCTAACTGGTGACCACTGATCTTTTCTTCTGTGACTTTTCAGTTGCCCTAAGAAGAAAGTCAGTACCCGTTAGGAATCACTCTCTGTATCTCCCTCTCCCCTACCACCAGCTTTAGGAAACCACTAATGTACTTTCTTTCTCTAAAAATTGGCTTATTCTTGACATTTAATATGTTCATAATATTTATAAATGGAATCATACAATTTATGGTCATTTGTGACAGACATTTTTCAATAAGAATATTTTCAAGGTTCATCAGTGTTTATTACACAAATCAGTAATTCATTATTTTTTTTTAATTACTAAATACTATTCCATTTTATGCATATACCACATTTTATTTATCCATTTCTGCGGTTAATGGATATATGGGGTGTTTCTGTTTTCGGCTGTTGTGAATACTGCTGCTTTGAAATTTGTGGCTAAGTTTTTGTGTGGATATATACTTTCTCTTGGGCATATACTTAAGAATGGAATCCCTGAGTTATATGGTAACTGTTTAACTGTTTGAGGCATCTCACACTGTTTTGTATTTTACATTCCCACAAGCAATATTCTTCATATCCTTATCCTTGCCAAAACTTATCAGCTGACCTTTTGATTTTGGATATGAAGTGGTATCTCATTGTGGTTTTGTTTTTACCTTATGACAAATGGTATTGAGGAACTTTTCATGTGCTTATTGTGCATTTGTATATTTTTAGAGAAATGTCTGTTAAACTCAGTTAAATTTTAAATTTAATGTTCATTTTAATTTGCTATGGTAGTATTAGTAAAAATATAAACAAAAACCAGTATTGATGGCATTAGTACTATATTGAGAAAATAATTTAGTTGTGATGCTGGGAAGATACTGTTCCCCGGTGGCTCAGATGGTAAAGCGTCTACCTACAATGTGGAAGACCTGGATTCGATCCCTGGGTTGGGAAGATCCTCTGGAGAAGGAAATGGCAACCCACTCCAATACTCTGCCTAGAAAATCCATGGATGGAGGAGCCTGGTGGGCTACAGTCTATGAGGTCACAAAGAGTCGAACACAACTGAGCGACTTCACTTTCTTTTCTTTCTTTCATATATTTGAGGCAGTGTATCTTTTGGGGACTCAGAGGTTAAGGTGTTCTGTCTAAAACCGCTTTGTAGTAAATGGCAGAACTAGGATATGAATTCTGATACTTGTATTTAGAACTTTCATTCTTTATGATCAATGTTATACTCACTGTCTTTATCAAATTGCTTTGTTGAGAAGCCAGCCATCAGTGTATATGCAGAGAGGTTATTTTTTGTAGGTCCTAATAATTTGCTTTCAAAAATTTGGGCTTCCCTGATAGCTCAGTTTTTAAAGAATCCGCCTGCAATGCAGGAGACCCCAGTTCAATTCCTGGGTTGGAAAGATCTGCTGGAGAAGGGATAGGCTACGTACTCCAGTATTCTTGGGCTTCCCTGGTGGATCAGCTGGTAAAGAATCTGCCTGCAATGCGGGAGACCTGGGTTTGATCCCTAGGTTGGGAAGTTCTGCTGAAGAAGGGAAAGGCTACCCACTCTAGTATTCTGGTCTGGAGAATTCCATGGACTGTATAGTCCATGGGGTCACAAAGCGTCAGATATGACTGACCAACTTTCACTTTCAATAATTTGTCAGTTTACCATAAGGACTTTTAGAATAGTACCCACTGCTTTATAGTGCATCCTCTATGAGGCTCATGGGAGAAGTTTTTCTCAAGCTTTTTATTGTATAGAAACTGTTTCCTATGACTGTTTCACATTTCTCACTTTGAACGTATGGCTAGAAAACTATCACATTTCTGGTTTATTGTTAGCAAATATGTAGGGTTTTTTGTTTGCATTCTGTTTACAAATTCATTCCTATTATCTTGTCTTCATTTTTTCCATCTCTTAAAATTATTTTATCTTGCTCTATTATTTTCACAAGTCATTTTAAAGGAAAGTGTTAAGTAATAAATAAGTAAGAGATTTTAAGCAATTTTCTGTAATTCTGGCCAAATGACTTTTTTAAAGAGTTAAACTTAGGAGAGAGAGGACCTTAAAATTTGGAACATGTCTGTGTGCCAGGCATTCTGATATTCTTTTATTTTCATGCCAGCTCTATGATGTAAGTGGTAGTATTTTCATTTTATAGAAGTTGAAACTAGTATAAGAAAGGTTAACCTTTGTCATGCAAAGCTAAAGGTTTGTGTGACTCCAAAGCCCCCTCCCCCTTTTTGTAGTGCTTCTCATGGATCTAATTTACCCAATCATAACTGCATTCTAAAGCTTGGCAGTTGGAGGATAGAGCTGAGGCCATTTTGAGTTTTCTCAAGTGGCAGAATCTGACGTGACATCTACCTGTTTTAAACTTTTCTTGATATCTAGAATGATGATGCATATTAAAAACCACAAAACTTTAACATTTGTAAAATAATACCTGCCATCAGGTGACGTTAAATGAATGGCACAGGTGTCAGTTATTATTCATTTATTTAATTCAACAACTTGATTGGTTGTTGAGCTGAGCCCTAAGGATATAATGTGAGCAAAAACAGGCATGGTGGAAAGGATAGCTGTTAGTCAAATAGTCACCCAAAGCAGTAAGTACTGTGACTGAGAGAAACAACATTCTTTTAAAGTGATAGTGACATAAAAACCCAACTTAGCACTAGGAATGGTTTCCCTGTGGAAAAAATGTTGACAGAGATCTGAAAAATGATGAGGAGCCAATAGGCAACAAGTATGTGGGAGAGAGCAGAAGGGTGAGTTCAGATAGGGTGTAGCATGTGCAAAGGCCCTCAAACATAGGGTATGTGGCCCTTTTCTCAAATGGGAAAAACAAAAAGCTTCCAAAATGGCTAGAACAATAAAATAACAGATAAAGGGTTGAGGTTGATGAAGTAGACTGCCATTCACAGAGCACTTACCATAGTTCATGTAACCCTTATAATCATTTAAGATACACATGTTGTCCATCTTACATATCAGGAAACTGAGAGGTGGTTTGTCAGAGGTAACACAGGTAATAAATGGCAGACTCTAGATTTGAATCTAGGTATCGGGCCCCAGAATCAGTGCTCTTTAACAGTTGTAGCCTGACATGATCACTCTTATATTTGAAAAGATCACTCTAGTTACAATGGAAAAATGAATTCCAGGATGACTAAAAACCTGAAAAGACCAGTTAAGAAACTACTGAAGTATTCCAAGAAAAGTTTGGTGTAGAGTGATGATAGGGAAGTTACAGAGAAGTAGGTGCTATGCTATTTTACGAAGTGAATGAATGAAAAATTAATGGAAAATGAGTCTGAACCACATGTATAAATATGGCAATATGCTGCCTTACTAAATGTTTTTCATAAGCAATAATTGCTGAACTATCTGTTGGAATAAAAACTGGGGCAGGTATAAATCATTTAGATTTATTTATGCTACTACCAAGCAAGATTTTTATCTTAAATACATGAAAGAAAAAGATGTTAATCTACAAAATAACAGGTTGTATATATCCATTTTATAACCTTGGTACACTTGATGCTATAAAGCTCTTCTAGTTCTTATTAGACCTTTAAATGTTCTTAACCAAAAACAAATTACAATACAAAGCTATTATTGCTTCTCAGATATGGGAGTAAAGGAAAAATGCTGTAAATATAAATATAGGTGAATTGAAAGGAAGAGATCATTCATTGTAAAATTGAGAATCATAGCCTTCCCAAGCAATAAAGGCAGATGGGCAGAAAAGATTTACTTTGGTATAGTTTGAAAAATTCATATTTCTGTTTCAGATATCCAGCTGTACTCATAGACTGCATTAATGCATTTTGTGGTTAAAACATTTTTATCCTAGTAAGCTAGAAGGTATAATAAGACATTAACATCTATTTTTAATATCCTACCTTTTATTTATTTATTCTCATCCTTTCTATAATTCTGAATACCTTATAGACACAGATTACCTAATTATTTAATTGTGAGGAACTTTATTTTTTAAAATACCTGGCTGTAAAACATTCAAATTCACTTTGGTTTTATAATAAGCAAACTAAGTGAAGGAAGAATCCTTTATTTAGGAATAAGTAGGAAAGTGATAGATGAAGGATGTAAAATAGAATCTGAGGTGAATGGCAGGATGTTTTTCTTCTGCCTTCTGAGCACCTCAGCTGAGGTTGAGCAAGGTTGGTTTCCTCACAGAAAATCAAGGTTGGAAGCTGTGATGATCTGGAGCAGGGTATCAGAACCTTGAGTATCAGAGTCTTAAAGAGGACTTGCGTGCTGGAGGGTGACCTATAATGTTAAGTCAGGGCTTAGTGGGGTGAGGATAGCCCCCAGATTAGGGGATGGTGTGCTCAGAGAGAGTGATGTGAGAGTATGAGTAAGATGAAGAGTCTGACCATGTGAGATGGTTGCTGCTGCTGCTGCTAAGTCACTTCAGTCGTGTCCGACTCTGTGTGACCCCATGATGGCAGCCCATCAGGCTCCCCCGTACCTGGGATTCTCCAGGCAAGAACACTGGAGTGGGCTGCCATTTCCTTCTCCAACGCATGAAAGTGAAAAGTGAAAGTGAAGTCGCTCTGTCATGTCTGACTCTTAGTGACCCCATGGACTGCAGCCTACCAGGCTCTTCCATCCATGGGATTTTCCAGGCAAGAGTACTGGAGTGGGGTGGCATTGCTTTCTCCAGTGAGAGGGTTGGGAGAGTGGTATTTACATTGGTGAAAAAGTAATTGCAGTTTCAGACTGTGAATTTTAAATCATTATAACTTGGCTCAAACACATTTTTATTAATCAAAATAGGAACCATTACAGTTAACTCAGTTTTGCTGATGAGAAATAAGTTTGTTTATTCCTGTAGCATAAAAATCTGTGCTTTAGGATTCAACGAACTCTTGGAAAACATTTTCTGCATCCTGCTGGTTGTGGAAGCATTTTCCCTGTAAAAAGTTGTTGAGATGCTTGAAGAAGTGGTAGTTGATTGGGGAGAGGTCAGGTGAATGTGGCGGATGAGGCAAAACTTCATAGCCCAGTTTGTTCAACTTTTGAAGCATTGGTTGTATGAAATGCGGGCAGGCGCTGTTGTGGAGAAGAATAGGGCCCTTTCTTTTGATCAGTGCCCAGCTGTAGGTATTGTAGTTTTCAGTGAATCTCATTGATTGAGTATACTTCTGAGATATAATGGTTTCGCTGGGATTCAGAAAGCTGTAGTGGATCAGATGGGCAGCAGACCATGAAACAGTGACCATGACCTCTTTCTGGTTCAAGTTTGGCTTTGGGAAGTACTTTGGAGCTGCTTCTTGGTCCAGCCATCAAACTAGTTGTCACTGATTGTCATATAAAATCCACATTTCATCACGTCATGATTCGAGAAATGGTTTGTTGTTGTTGCATAGAATAAGAGAAGATGACACTTTAAAGTGACAGTTTTTCTGATTTTCAGTCAGCTCATGAGGCACCCACTTACCAAGTTTTTTCACCTTTTCAGTTTGCTTCAAATGCCAAACGACTGTAGAATGGTCAGCATTGAGTTCTTGGGCAACTTTTCATGTAGTTGTAGGAGGATCAGTTTCAGCTATGCTTTCAGTTGGTTGTTGTCGACTTCTGATGGCTGGCCGCCATGCTCCGCATCTTCAAAGCTCTCGGCTCCTTTGTGAAACTTCTTGACCTCCCCCACTGCACTGTACTTTTGTTACCAGTTCCTGGGCCAAATGTTGGTGTTTCCAGTTGTCTCTGCTGCTTTACAACTCATTTTGAACTCAAATAAGAAAATCACTCGAGTTTTCTTTTTGTCTAACATAATTTCTCTAGTCTAAAATAAATATAAAATAAACAGCAAGAAAGTGCTGCACTCAATATGCCAGCACATTTGGAAAACTCAGCAGTGGCCACAGGACTGGAAAAGGTCAGTTTTCATTCCAGTCTCAAAGAAAGGCAATGCCAAAGAATGCTCAAACTACCGCACAATTGCACTCATCTCACACGCTAGTAAAGTAATGCTCAAAATTCTCCAAGCCAGGCTTCAGCAATACGTGAACCATGAACTTCCTGATGTTCAAGCTGGTTTTAGAAAAGGCAGAGGAACCAGAGATCAGATTTCCAACATCCACTGGATCATGGAAAAAGCAAGAGAGTTCCAGAAAAACATCTATTTCTGCTTTATTGACTATGCCAAAGCCTTTGACTGTGTGGATCACAATAAACTGTGGAAAATTCTGAAAGAGATGGGAATACCAGACCACCTGATCTACCTCTTGAGAAATGTGCATGCAGGTCAGGAAGCAACAGTTAGAACTGGACATGGAACAACAGACTGGTTCCAAATAGGAAAAGGAGTACGTCAAGGCTGTATATTGTCACCCTGTTTATTTAACTTATATACAGAGTACATCATGAGAAACGCTGGACTGGAAGAAACACAAGCTGGAATCAAGATTGCTGGGAGAAATCTCAATAACCTCAGATATGCAGATGACACCACCCTTATGGCAGAAAGTGAAGAGGAACTAAAAAGGCTCTTGATGAAAGCGCAAGTGGAGAGTGAAAAAGTAGGCTTAAAGCTCAACATTCAGAAAACGAAGATCATGGCATCTGGTCCCATCACTTCATGGGAAATAGATGGGGAAACAGTGGAAACAGTGTCAGACTTTATTTTTGGGGGCTCCAAAATCACTGCAGATGGTCATTGCAGCCATGAAATTAAAAGACGCTTACTCCTCGGAAGGAAAGTTATGACCAACCTAGATAGCATGTTCAAAAGCAGAGACATTACTTTGCCAACAAAGGTTCGTCTAGTCAAGGCTATGGTTTTTCCAGTAGTCACGTCTGTATGTTAGAGTTGGACTGTGAAGAAGGCTGAGTGCCGAAGAACTGATGCTTTTGAACTGTGGTGTTGGAGAAGACTCTTGAGAGTCCCTTGGACTGCAAGGAGATCCAACCAGTCGTTCTGAAAGGAGATCAGCCCTGGGATTTCTTTGGAGGGAATGATGCTGAAGCTGAAACTCCAGTACTTTGGCCACCTCATGCAAAGAGCCGACTCATTGGAAAAGACCCTGATGCTGGGAGGGCTTGGGGGCAGGAGGAGAAGGGGACGACAGAGGATGAGATGGCTGGATGGCATTGCCGACTCGATGGACCTGAGTCTGAGTGAACTCCAGGAGTTGGTGATGGACAGGGAGGCCTGGCGTGCTGCAATTCATGGGGTCGCAAAGAGTCGGACACGACTGAGCGACTGAATTGAACTGAATGTAATTAATAAAAAACATGAAGTGACAAATGCGCATTAAAATGATGTATAACATAACCACATTTATTTACAAATGTATTCCAGTGTCAAATGGCAAATTTTAGCAGTGTAAAACTGCAATTACTTTTGCACCAACCTAATAGCTATAACCCATTGTAGTGATTGCTTTATACTGAGTGGAAGACATCTGTGCAGGAGGGCAGCCAGGCTCAGGGTAGTGGAGCGCAGGTCGAGCGAGAAGGGGAATCCAGTGATGATTGAGCACCAGTGGCCTCAGCCTAATACAGAGTGTCTGAGAAGAGAACAGTGGCAGCAGTCTAACAATGATGTGAAGACTGAGTTCAGCCAGGAAGATACCTGGGGGAAGTAGTGGCAGTAGCAAAGGTAGGTTTGTTACATATTCAGTTCACTTCAGTCGCTCAGTCGTGTCCGACTCTTTGCGACCCCATGAATCGCAGCACGCCAGGCCTCCCTGTCCATCACCAACTCCCGGAGTTCACTCACACTCACGTCCATCGAGTCAGTGATGCCATCCAGCCATCTCATCCTCTGTCGTCCCCTTCTCCTCCTGTCCCCAATCCCTCCCAGCATCAGAGTCTTTTCCAACATATTAGGGATCATTTAAGTGTGAGTCAACGAATATATTAAGGATAAAAGGAGTCAGGTTTTTCAGTTTGGAGAAGGGAATTACAAATATTGAAAGGGTATTTGTGGTGTTATATTGGAATTGGAAATATTGATGTGAACTCAAGGTTTTCAGTATATTAGGTAGATAAAGAGGTAAATGTGTGTCTGTCTATATCTACGTATGTGTGTGTACATGCACTCAAGTTCTGTTCATTGAGAGGGACTTGGAATAGTGATACACCTATAGCAGTCAATGAAAGTATCTGTTATCCAACTCCTGACTTCTGAATATCTTTCTCCACTAAAAGGAACAGAGTTCCTTGGGGAAATAGCTGATTCCAGGGCTGGGGCTGGGAAAATAAAAGATGAGCTGAAGTATTTTGTGTTGGAAGTGAGGAAGTGTTCAAAGAATGTTCAGAATATGTGAAAAACAGGTGTCAGCCTAAAGGGGCTCCCACTGGCCAAATGTGGGACAATTTGAGCATCAAAATAAATAATGATGGTTATGAACGATAGTACATGGAATACAGTAGGAGCCCATGACTTCATGCTGATGTAAATAAACTAAGTTGAAAGTCTGAGGGAAAAAAAGTATTTCATAGTTTTAAACTTAATTGCAAAGGGAAAAAGTAACTTTATACTGGAAAGCTCTGGCAGTTATTCCCTTAATCAGGTGATCAGTTAGCATCACCAGTAGTGGGACTTACTGAGGTCGTTTGTCACCTGATTGGATGCAGTGAGAAGGATGCTCCATTTCCTGCCAAAGATGCATAATCTGAATGGTGGGGACAGATTAGACAAACTCAAATCAATGATCATTTGACAAAATAACTGGCTTTAAACCTTCAAAAGTGTCACAGTCGTGATAGATAAGGAAAGATTGAAGAACTATTGCAGATAGAAAGAGACTAAAGAAAAGTGACAATAATTGTAACATTGTTCTAGACCTGGTCCTGTTGTTGTAAAGGACATAGTTGGACCAGTTCAGAAAACCTGAATGGTCTGAGGGTTAGGTGATAGTGTTATATCAGTGTTAATTTCCTGATTTTGATGGTGACATTTTTGTTACGTTGGAGAATGTTCTTGTTTGTTAAAAAATACACATTAAAGCATTTGGAAGTGAGAAAAATAAGTGGAAAGTGTGAGAAGTAGAAACAGCAAGTACACAAAACAACTATTTAAAAGAATTTTCTAAGAAAGGAAGCAGAGTAGGAGAGCTATATGAGGGCATGGTCTTACTTTTTGTCTCTCTCTCTCTTTTTTTTTTTTTACACATGAATGATGTTGCAGGATGTATGTTTGTGAATGAGAAAGATGCAGAGGAAAGAGAAAATGATAATGCAGGAGAGGATATAATTTCAGAAGCAATGTACTTAACTAAGAAATGGCATGAGATCAATGCACAAATGAAGAACCTTATCTCAGGAGCAAGGACCAGTGGAACAGAGAAGGCAGAGTACAGGCGGATAGTTTAATGATGCAAAGATGAGATAATTATAGCTAATTATCAATTTTCCCAGTGAAATTATCAAATTTCTTAGCTGAGAATGTGGAAGGAAAGATGGTACTGGAGGTTTCATGAGAAAGAGGAAGTGAGAAATAGTCATTGTGAAAAGTAGGGGAATGAATAGACCAGGAAAATGTAATGGGATCAGAGGTAACCTGAAGGCCCTCATGAGGTTTGTGATCAAAAGCTTGAAGGTGAGACCAAGCAGTGCAAATGGCACAGCCTGCTTTTCCTACCTTCTCTTCCCACACAGGTCAGGTCTTCAAAGCATTTCTGTTCTTTTAAGTAGTTTTGCAATAATGTCTGGGCTTCTAGTCTCTTGGCTACTTCTTTGTTGAGGTAGAGTGGGAGCTCTGTATTATAAAAGGATTAGCAGCGTATTTGGCCTCTGTCCACTAGGTACTAGTAGCAGTTCCCCCATTCCCCCCAACAGTTGTGACATCCAAAAATGTCTCCAAACATTGTCAAATGTCCACTGGGTGAGGACGGGTCAAAATTGACACCAGTTGAGAATCATGTTGTAGAGTAATTGTTTTTTAATTAGTAAAAGTTGTGTATCTTTAAGTTTTGGCATATGTCTACTTGTATATAAACAAACTTATCTTTAAATCTTAGTGAAAATTTGGCTATAAGCTTAATTGATATTTATAAATTTAAATCATTTTAAGTAAGCTGTCATACTCTAATATGATAACAGCCCCTAGAAAGATTTTTACTGACTTGAAATGAGTGTGTGAGTGCTTAGTCTCTTCAGTCGTGACTCTTTCTGACCCCATGGACTGTAGCCCTTCAGGCTTCTCTGTCCATGGGATTCTCTAGGTAAGAATACTGGAGTGGGTCTCCATGCCTTCTTCCAGGGATCTTCCGAACTAGGGATCTAACCCAGGTCTCCTGGGTTGCATATGTGATATATTTATGAGAGTGAAAAAAATTCTAAAAGTGAAAAAATTCTAAAGTGAAAAAAATTCTAAAAAGTCTAAAGGTTCTGTAAAACTATAGTCAGTATTGATCATTCCAAATTAGTAAAAGTAACTAATTGAACACATATATATAGTGACACATGTTCATTTATTGTTGTTGTTTAGCTGCTAAGTCATGTCCAACTGTTTTGTGACCTTCATAGGCTATAGCCGCCAGGCTTCTCCGTCCATGGGATTTCCCAGGCAAGAATACTGGAGTGGGGTGCCATTTTCTTCTCCAGAGTATCTTCCCAACCCAGGGATTGGTTGGTGTCTCCTGCATTGGCAGGCAGATTCTTTACCACTGAGTCACCAGGGAAGCCCTGTGTAATATTACTTTCCATAAAAACTCCTATCAGGTAGGTGGTATTTTCCCTTACTTTACAGATGAGTTAAGTTCAGTTCAGTTGCTCAATTGTGTCTGACTCTGGGACCCAATGGACTGTAGCACACCAGGCTTCCCTGTCCATCACCAACTCCCAGAGTTTCTTCAAACTCAGGTCCATTGAGTCAGTGATGCCATCCAACCATCTCATCCTCTGTTGTCCCCTTCTCCTCCTGCCTTCAATCTTTCCCAGCGTCAGGGCCTTTTCAGATGAGTCAGTTCTTCGCATCAGGTGGCCAAAGTATTGGAGTTTCAGCTTCAGCATCAGGCCTTCCAATGAATATTCAGGACTGATTTCCTTTAGGATGAACTGATTGGATCTCCTTGCAGTCCAAGGAACTCTCAAGAGTCTTCTCCAACACCAGTTCAAAAGCATCAGTTCTTCAGTGCTCAGCTTTCTTTATAGTCCAACTCTCACACTCGTTCATGACTACTGGTAAAACCATAGCTTTGACTAGACGGACCTTTGTTGAACACAGGGATTAAGTAGTTTAGGCAAGATACAAGAGTCAGTAAGAGGTGGGATTGAGATTCAAACCCAGATGTTCTGTCTTCAGGATCTGAACTCTAGACTAGTCTGTTATTCTGTCTCCAAACACTGCTTGTGGCAAATGTTCAATCCTGGATTAACCTCCATCTGCCAGCCAGGTCTAAAATAAACAGGTATATATAACTAGAAAAAATATACACTACGATATATCAGCTGAACAAAGTATTTGGAAAGTAAATCTACCATAAAAACTTAATGTTAACTGTGTTCCAGAGTCAGATATTAGGGAGTTAAAAAAATCATAAACAATACTGTTCTCTTGTACAACTCATAATAACTGAGAAAGAGCTGTGTGTTATTTGCTTTTGTTCTGAATGTTTCTTTCAACAAGGAAAATGTTACAGTGCTGAAATCATGTGTGCTCTATTAAACCTATTACCCTATCCTAGTTTTCATTGTGTACGTTTCCCAGAACCTCAAAATCTTTTCTAGGCGTGGAGAAAGAGTAGTTTTTTAAAAAAAGTTTAAAAATTAAAAACTTACTTTATTCAACACATATGTATTGAGCATTTACTATGCACAAACACTGTGAGCTTTAAAATTACAGGGCTTAGAATAAATCACATTTTCCAAACCTAGGACTTACTATGATAGTAACTCTTAAGTAACAGCACTCTATGTATCATGGTGGTTCCAGTTAAGAACCTAGGTTTTTGCCTTAGTTTCTTGCCAGTATCTTGCTTGTATTTAGTATCTTAATCTCTCTGAAGAACTGTGGGCTTATTACCCTTTCCAAGTTCCTGCCAACATTCCACTCCTGGCATCCTGCTATTCTTAGAACACCTCGCTCCTTGAAGTGAGATGTTCTGTTCTTAGTAAATCTGCCAAATAAACAGGTTCCTGAACCCCATGGACCCCTCTGCTTGATTTCTCAAGAAGATTTCTATCTGGAACTTTTATATCCAGATTGACTAGATTGGACATTCCTGTTACCAACAATTCCTAAGTCATACTTAAGTTTATATGTACTGTGGACCATTGTCACCAAACCCAATTGTACATCAAAATTCCTGGACACCTTACCCCGTAGATTGATTCAGTAGGTCTTGGGTGAGACCTAGATTCATTACCTTTAAAGCCTCACAGGTACTTCTTGTCTGAGAACCAGTATTTGGGAATCTTCGCTTTGAACTGTTGATTCTCAAATGCTGGTCGCATAACAAATTTTTCACTAATATTGTAAAAAATGAGAGAAATAAGTACTACTTGGTGATTAAAAAAATAAGCTATTAATTATCCTAATTTAAAGGACTGTCTTATTCTGAGATTATGTCTTGTCTTGTTTAGTCGCTCAGTCATGTCCCACTCTTTTGTGACCCCATGGACTGTAGCCTCAGACTCCTGTGTCCTTGGGGTTTCCCAGACTAGAATGTCTTCTCTTGAAAGTGAAAGTGTTAATCACTCAATTGTGTCCAGCTTTGCAACCCCATGAACTGTAGCCTACCAGGCTTCTCTGTCCATGGAATTCTCCAGGCAAGAATACTGGAGTGGGTAGCCATTTCCTTCTCCAGGGAATCTTCCTGACCCAGGGATTGAGTCTGGGTCTCCTGCATTGCAGGCAGATTCTTTACAGTCTGAGCCATCAGGGAAGCCCATATCTTCTCTTGAGGGGGGTGTATTGACAGTTTCTTTGATAAAATGATGGTGAGTAGAGGCAGTAATTTGTTAAACGTGTTGAAACAAACACAAGGTTGATAATTGTTTGTTATCCCCAATATCTAATTTGAAATTACACTGGTCATGAAATTCAGAAGTTCAGGAGACCCTTGTCTTCAAGTGACACACCGATGAAGTTTCTCCAAAGGTCAATTTCTCCAGTTTCACTTGGCTGTTCACTCTTCCTGCTTTCTATCCCAGATATCCTCAGAATTATGCCCCGTACTTTGTAACCTGGATACTTGGTAAGTGCCTCTACTTTGGGGCATTCGAGGTCTTCTAGCTGTGAGAACATCATGTTAAAAAATTGTATACAGGTTGTTAATTTTTTGTTGATAATAAAAAACATTAGACTGTTAAGTCAAATGAGTTTTTAGTAATTTAAAAATGCAGTAATAAATAACCAATGAGGATTTACTGGGTAAAAAACAAAAACAACACCACCCCGCCCCCACCACCAAAAACATGGAGAAGGAAATGGCAACCCACTCCAGTGTTCTTGCCTGGAGAATCCCAGGGACGGGGGAGCCTGTTGGGCTGCAGTCTATGGGGTCGCACAGAGTCGGACACGACTGATGCGACTTAGTAGCAGCACCAAAAACAATAGTAACAAAAAAAAAAGGCAGAAAGAATGCTATCAACTAGATTCATAGAAAAATGAGAGACTCAATACTGTTCAACGCTGTTTCAAGAATTAGTGTTATGTTTAAGGCCCAAATCCATGCTAAGATTTAGATATTGCATCTTTCAGCCTTTATTTTAGCAATTTTATGAAACAGTCTGCCTTTTCCAAGCCAGGTGGACACAAATATTACATTCAGGATTTTCTTAGAATGCTTAGATTTCTGTAGGCATTTCCAAAAATTTCAAAAGTAATATTTCTTCCAAGGGGAAGTTTAATTTTGACTCAGGTTTTCTTAATTCATGTAGTCACGATGACAGGAAAGATGCTTAGTGGTGATTCAGACAGTCCTGAGGTTTGCTTTCCAAAAGTCAGCTGTTGATTCATACATCAAAATTTGTAATTTTGCAAAATCTATTTTTCCTCCAGAGCACTGCAGTTCTTCACAGTTTGATTTTACTGAACTCAGGACAGTTTATCAAGGAGAAATGAGTAAACCTCTAGTAGCCACTTGCTCCATGCACATACCAACCTGAGTTTAGATACTTTGGATACATCAGTAATGCCTTTGTCTTTTTCCTGCAGTGTCAAATGGAAATACTCCCAACTCTGTACCCCTCATAAATCACTTACCCTCTGAGAACTCATTTTCCTCTATATAAAATAAGGATAATACCACCAGTTTCATAGAGTTGTGGATGAGATAATGCATATAAAGTTCCTTCACACTTTGGACACTGGAGTGTACTCCTTTCAGATGTCTTTATACTTTTTTAGATGACCCTAGGGACACTTTATCGTTTGGGTCTCCAGGATCTTTTAATTCTAAAACCTGCTAATTGAAAGAAACAGCTTATTAAATGTCTTCAATAGGTTTATGCATAATTAGGTTTCCAGACTGTATTTCAGATCTTCCAAATAGCACAAGAGCAAATAATGCCTGTGGTAGAATTGGTGGGTGGGGAAACCCCCATAATCTTGATCACTTCTTCCAATGCATGGTATTATTAATCCTGTGTTACCATGGAAGCCCTTCAGAGAAACGCCACAGTGGAAGAAGTGCATAACTAACAAACAGCTGAAACTTCCCGCCTTTTGTTGTAGGTATCCCTCCATATTGCGAAACAAACGTCTTAATTTCTTTATAAGCACTTAGGTCTCAGAGGTCAGTGTTGCTGTTTTTTTCCCTTTTGGCTAAAAAATCTCAAGGAACTATTTGTTGGGTTCTATTTCAGAATATTTTTACCAAAAAAACACTTCAGACCCATCTTTATTACCACAACCAGCCAATCAATAGTCTTTTGGTATTAACAGCATCGAAAAAGCAAGAGAGTTCCAGAAAAACATGTATTTCTGCTTTATTGACTATGCCAACGCCTTTTAAAGCAGAAGTAGATGTTTTTCTGGAACTCTCTTGCTTTTTCAATGATCCAGTGGATGTTGGCAATTTGATCTCTGGTTCCTCTGCCTTTTCTAAATCCAGCTTGAACATCTGGAAGTTCATGGTTCACGTGAACTATTGTTGAAGCCTGGCTTGGAGAATTTTGAGCATTATTTTGCTAGCGTGTGAGATGAGTGCAATTGTGCGGTAGTTTGAGCATTCTTTGGCATTGCCTTTCTTTGGGATTGAAATGAAAACTGACCTTTTCCAGTCCTGTGGCCACTGCTGAGTTTTCCAAATGTGCTGGCATATTGAGTGCAGCACTTTCACAGCATCCTCTTTTAGGATTTGAAATAGCTCAACTGAAATTCCATCACCTCTACTAACTTTGTTCATAGTGATGCTTCCTAAAATTATGTATTCATGCAAAGTACT